>NW_026515638.1:511929-611514 GCF_000738915.1 Nematocida ausubeli
CTTTATTTAAAGAAGATAAGTATATGCATCGCTTGTTATTGGGCTACTATAACAGGAAAAATGGCTCTCTAGATAAATTAAAAATAGAAGGCTTTTCTCTAACAGATAAGGATTCTGGGGTTTTTTCCTTCAGTGAATTGCTACGCAATATAAAGAATCTCTGTCTTGAAAATACAGTGGTTTCTATCGATGCACTAAGAGCTATTTCTGAGATGAAGAATCTCCAAGTTTTAGAGCTTGGAAAACAAACTAAAATACTAGAAGACAGTACGCCTGAACTAAATTTGTCAAATATTCAGAAAATAGACATGCATGATATAGACAGCACGAGTGCACAGAAAATTCTTCAATCATTGGGCCCAAGAGATAAATATTTAGAGCTTTATATAAGAAGCATTAATTTTATTCCAAGCTCTGTTATTAATAACATAAAGTGTCTAGACAAGATTAAAATATTTGACCTTAGTAATACTGCCTTTGAAAAGGAGCCGGATTTCGGATTCTTAGAAAAAATGAAGAGCCTACATACTCTTAAACTATACAAAATCAGGTACTCATCTACAGAAGAACTAAATGAAGAAAACATAAACGAAATACAAGAAAAAGTAGACCTTTTAAATCCTACTTTGCAACAACTAGATGAGAAAAATGATTTGCCAAATAATGGAGTATCACTCTTGGTAGAAAACAACATGAAAATAGGAGCACAACTAACTGCATTGGATATTCATATTGATGGAAAGTTATACAATGACTTAGGAATAAGCAAACTAAATGTTAAAGAGGAGGCTACTATAAATGTCATGTTTTGTAGTATTTTACAAGAAGATACTTCTTCAGCATATAGTATAAATTTCAGCATTGATAAGAAGACTAAAATAGTGGAGATAAAACCATGTTTAGACGTAGAACCTTGCGAGGCAATTACTAATGCACTTCAGGGCATATCTTATCCATTCACAGAGTGTTCAGATGTAGAAACTATATATATGCATATGGAAGGGGGACAAGGCGCCCAATTTAATTTTGCATATATGTTTTTAAGTAAAATATTTGAGTACTCTGGGGATACAAACACTGTGAAGAATATATGTATTGAATCAAATAAGTTATACGAAATGAGTACAGATTCTTTTGAAATGTTTAGTGAGAAGTTTAAAGAAGTTTTGAGATTAGAATTAAAGAACATATCTCTAACTGTATCAGAGAAGTTCAAAGAAAATACTGAAACTGGCTTAGATAAACAAACAGGCACATCTTATGAAAAAGTCAATGATTCTACCAAAGACTATTTATTTGAAAGAAAATCTAAGACTGACAAGTTTGAAATGGTAAACCCGAAATAGAAGACTATTTTCTTTGATCTGCGTGCGTATTATTGTAGGTTCTTCTGGCATATGCTAATATACATGTCCTTGCAAAATCATAATGGTTTCTGGTTTTCTCCTCCTTGAGGGGATGAAACCTCCTTCTGGCTCAGCAGCGTAGAGAGTATGGATTATACTTTGTATCTTTCTGAGTTACTTCCCTCCGCGTTTGCAATGATTATTTTTTTCGTATGGGCATAGTGCTGGTTGTAGTTCCGAACTATTATTATAAATGGAGGCGAGAAATAAATCATCTTTAATTTAGTATGACTAAGCTTAATGCTTATTTAGGAAGGCTCAGTTATGGTGATATTTTTGTGCACGAGAAACATTTATTGAGCTCTTGAGGATGTCTTTGCTGTAGTTATTAGTATGCCTATCTACGCCATTTTGTTCTATGTGTCCTTTTTGAACGCATATATTGTTTATATCTATCTTACAATTGCTTGTTGCGAATGGTTCTGTTGCAATCATTTTATTTTAAACACTCTCTACTCTTAGATCTCTTTAAAGGAAACTAGTAATTTTTCTGCATACTCTTTATTTTAAAACTATACAGTACATGCCTATAATAATTGAATGATTTTATGTTATGTTACAGAGTATAATATATAATATTAAAACTATCTCACTCTGTATCGTTGTGCGAATGCTTGACAAGCATGTAAATGTCAGCTACTCTCTCCATGTGTGCTTACACTGTGTACATGTGTTAAATATGGTCATTGGCTCATCTGCACTTCTTGTTTGCATCTGGTAGTAATTGGCAGTTTCACATGAGCACTCTGGGCAGAGAGTATTCCTTTCTGGAAGTTCGTTTGGCTTGGCCTGCTCTACCAACTCAATCTTTGGAGAGAGCTTGGTTCGGGTTCTAAATATGCCTGGTACTTCCTTTCTATAGTTGCACTCTTCACAGTGGAATATGCTTCTAGAATTTATTATCTCAACGGACAAGCGATTCATGCATTTATTGCAGAACGACATTCTTCTCTTTTTTTAAAATATTTTGTATAAGTGTATAAAATACTCTGTCTACATTAACATGTTTCTTTGCTGAGGTGTAAACTATTTCTATTTCTTTAATTTCTATACTGCTATTGTTTTTTGGGGCCTTTCTGTTTTCTGCCTCTGCCATAAAGTCAAAACTCGGAGCCTGCTCGCCCTTTATCTCACTTTTAACTATCTGTATGTACTTAGTGCCCTGTGCCTCTGCTACACTTAAGTCATCACATTTGTTTGATGCGCACAAAAACTCTGTGTCTTGCAAAGTTGGATGGCTTACAGTGCTTTCAATAATACTTTTATACTCCTCTGTTCCATATGTATCATACACGAAAAGCACACCATCTACACCAGAGTAGTATGTGTCCCAATATGCACGTATTGACTTTTGTCCTCCTATATCTAATATTTCCAGATGATACTTGGTTTCTTCTATTTCTCTCTCTGTCTTTATTATCTGGTATCCATACGTAGGCTCAATGTCAGCTATATTCTGGTTTAGATATGCCTGTAGAAGAGATGTTTTTCCTGCATTGTCTGGGCCTAGTATAACTATCTTTAGTCTTTTGTCTTTCGCGAGAACTTTCTTTATTACAGAAGCAAATCGCATATAGCACAAAAATAGAAATATTTTGGACATTTATAGAATGTAAAAAGATGCTTACCGCTTTATGCACAATGGAAAAAAGATGTTTAGTTGGCACAGATGAGCATTGCTATTTTAGTGCACATGCAGCACAGTAAATAATCAGAAGCTAGCATATAAAGCTGTTCCAATACTAAGCGGACTTCTGCATGTTGGCTAAGCTAATGAAAGTGTGTATACATATACTTAGTATTACTATGCATTTAAATGCTGTATCTGGCTAATATGTATAGCTAGACAATGCTTTGCGTAGATGCTACTCTTAGCTATGCAAAAAATGGCTATTTACTTAATATTCTACGTGGGACTTGGCATATTCAAGTATAGACCAGCTATACAGGTGTTTGAACTGCACAGCCTCAAAATTGCCACTTCTATGCATTGCTAACACTTAAACTTTAGCTAGTATATGCACGCTGCCACATGCTTGACTCTTCTACTAACTATGTTACATGCATGCATCTGCATAGGTATATATGCTCATAGCTTATTATTTTTTCTATTTGCATTCCTAAAGTATATAAATCTTATGATGCGGTAGGGATAAACTAACTTTATAGCTATCAATTCTATTCATATATAAAATATATTTCTAGTAAGTGCAGAAAGTTATCCTCATTAAATGTATTTCTTTAGACAAGAGGGTAGGGTATTGTTATTTATTTGTGCTGGTATGCTCAAAGAAAAAGTTGCATGCAAAGGAAAACACTTATAATACGCTTTTCTATAGAAAAGCTAGCATGTTGATATTATTTTAATTTTTATGCAAAGCGCTGAGGATGAAGACTTTAAATATTGAATGTGCATTTCTATACCTTAAGCTGGCCTCTTTGCTAAGAAAAACAAAGACATCCTTTATAACAGGCGCAGGTATTTCTACATCTGCAGGCATTCCAGACTTTAGATCAGAGAACGGCCTGTTTAAAGAGATTAAAAAGAAGTATGGATATTCAGGGGAAGACATATTTACATACTCAATAGTGCATGGCAATGAGCAGGCTATGGAGATATACATAGACTTAATTTCAAGGCTAAAAACAGCACTTGCCACTGTTCTCCCCACCCCTACACATAAAATGCTTACGCATGTACAGAGAATGCACAAATCAACCATATACACACAGAACATTGATGGATTGGAGCAGAAGGCTGGGATATCAGAAAACATACATTATCTTCATGGAAGCTTAGAAAATCTGCTTTGCACACACTGCCACCACTGCACTCCATATATTCTTGAATATGATCTGGCTAAGAGAATTAAATGCACAGTATGCGTAAAAAGAAATGCCAAGCGGATAGAGGAAGGGAAAAGACGCTGTCCCATCGGGACTCTTCTTCCAGACATTGTGCTGTATGGAGGGCCGCATGATACTTTTAAAACAGCGGAGGCAGTCACTAAAGAAAAAGATACATCGCTGCTTATTGTCATGGGCACTAGCTTGAAGGTATATGGAGTGAAAAATCTGCTCAAAACACTAAGTAAGACAGTTAAGACCAATCAAGGGATTAGAGTGTATGTGGGGATTGAGCCACCTGCTAAGCCTATGCAGATTTACTTTGACTACTGGATAGAAGGAAAATGCGATGTCTTTTCAGATTTGCTAATGGATGCAATTCACGGACCAATGCTTCTTAAGCAGATGCATAAAGTCAACAAAATGGATGGAGTTATTGAGTCTTTACGAAGGCTATCCATTGACCCAAAGTTTGACCCAACACTCTCGTATAGGCCTATATGCACATCCAAAAACATAAAAAGTTAATAGGTTCAGTGTGCACAGAGCATATTCGTTTGCTTTAGAGCATTTGCCAAAATTCTTATGCACATAAAAGGCGCATAGCATTATGTGAGTGTCATATTAGTGCTTTATAATTATGTAGATTTTGATAGCTCTAAATAAATGGACTATTAAAGGGCATATAATAATCCTGGACTGTCTAATAATAAAGTTTGTATGTGATTTATTTTCTGCCTGCGATTGGCTTTTGTTTATTTCTTAGTCTATAAAGTCTACCCTGGCTTAGTATTTTCAGATTAATTTCTGTCTTTTGTAAATATTTTATGAACTTGCGGTTTAGCATTGATGCTTTACAAATGCTCATTGCGTTTAAAGCCTCGAAGGATATCTTCCCAAGCAAAACTCTGATGAATCTTTTCAGTGATTTGCTACCTATACATGAGAACACCTGCTTGCTGTCATTCTTGACGGAGAGCGCGTATGAATATTTTTATAGCTGCAGACATGAAAGCATCCCAACTAAAGAGGAGTTCATGGAGTGGACAAAAAAGTGGATAGAAACCACCCATGCAAGGGTCCTCAAAACTGAGCTATCTAGATACAAGCCAAGCGATCAGCAGGTAGGAATAGCGAATGCATCACAGTCTGTGCTCCAAAAGCATTTTGTTGTTATAGATAACAATGAAATCAGCAAAAGCAGCGTATCATATAAAGCCAGAAGAAAGCTAATTGATACTCTGAAAAGCGACCAGAAAGAGAATAACCCTGCTATCAAAAGAGCGCGAGTATCCTTGTCAGAGGACATACTGAAGTGCCCCAAGAAGAAGCCACTAAATGGGTCAACGCAGCCTCCAACTAAGGTGCCCCCATCTGAAGAGCACAAAACAGCAAAAACCAATCTTCTTTCGTTCATGACAAAGAGAAGTGGCGAAAAGGCCGGGCTGCTCACAAACGGCCTGTCTATAAAATACCCAGGTAGATTCTATGGAAAAGTGACTACAATACGGCTCTGCAAAGAGATAAGCAAGCCTGTGCGAATGGTGTTTTATCAGATACATGGACAAATTCGGCCATCCTTCTATGCAGTCAAGCCAAGCACATATGCCCCAAATATTTTACACACAAGAAACACAATACGAAAAATACTTCAGCCAGAGGAGTATTTATACGATTCAGAAGAAGAGTGGATTGAAGAGGATGGAGAAAGTATAGATAAAGAGTCAGAGGAAAGCGATGACGATGAGTCTGGAAATGCAGAATGGGTAGAAGAAGATACAAACACGCCCTTTTTTAGCAAAGGACAGCTTCCAGAAATTGACTATCCACTGCTCACTGTTCTAACTGTGGATGAGTCAACGTTAGAGTAGCGAACTGACTGCTAAAGCATCATAAATAAGTAAATTATCAAAATTGTTAGTATTCAGATGCTTATATACTTCTGTATATCAAATTTGAAAGAGGTATTCTCTTCAACTCTACTTGTTTTAAGCTTTTATGCACAAAAGAGCTTTTTATTACATTCTTATTTATAGCAGAGAAGATTTCTATAAATATAGCTCTAAATTGTGCAGTAAATAGAAAGCACCAGTGATTTATGAAAACTGCAGCTAGCTATTAAATAGCTATACATGTCATTACTTTGTCACTATGTCTCTTGCATACAAGATTTAAGTCTCTATGCATATCTGTATTTTCATGCAGTATCCTTTGATATGTAGTTTGAAGGCGCAGCAGAATTCTCTTACAAATATATACTAAATGAACAAGCACACGCTTGCATCCATAATAATGTTTAGCACAAAGTGCATAAAAATCTTTTGTACTTAAACTCTCTTTGAAAGCTCTTTCAATAGAGGAAGAGTTAATTGGATGCGCCCATGAAGATTAAAATGATAGACTCTTGTAATAGAGGTTTAGACACTAAACGCTTTGTGTGCTGATGTACTGTGGCATGGAGCATATATAATGCAGCGCGCTTTCTTCATGCTTCTGCTTTTGCTCTAGCTCTTTTAATACGTATATAAACTTGCTAATTCTGGTTAAGAAAAAATATATAGTTCCGAAAGTACTAATGGCTGGGCCGCCCAAGACATATTTTAGCTGTTCTTGGTATGAAAATATAGCCCATGTGATCTGAATAAACATTTATTAAGTTTTCTTATAAGTATCTCACTACAAAGCCTTACTAATAACCTTATGTTATGAAAGACGCATGTAGATAAAAGAATAAGCAGCTCTAACAAATGGCATCCAGTGCACTCCAGTTAATTAATAATAGTTTGAGTTTCTTGTCTGTCCCTCGCGAAGGCGCTTTATTCCCTCTATGCCATCCATATCCTCAATAACCCAACTTCTTAGATCTTTCCACTTCTGTGGCTTTACTGTTAGCCGCACCCACCACTGGCTGATTTCTCCTTTTGCCTCCTGTGCAAAGATATCAATCCTTTCTGAGTCTATCTCAGTTCTTGCTTCAATCTTAGATAGGAATGCAATGATATGTGGCTTTCTGTCATATTGTCCAGAGTATGGAGCTGCACTCACCCAAGTCTCTTCTAGCTCTGTTATCTTTGCCTCCTCGTCTGAAATATCATCATTTTTGGGGGCCTCTGTAGCTTTTAGAGCCTTTTTTCCTACTGTGAACTTCTTAATAGCAGTCTTTATTTTTTTCCGCATACTATGTGTGCTTTTCTTTGTTTCAGTCATATCTTATTTTTAATTTCTTATTTTTAATCTCTAAGAAAATCCATATCAAACTTTACTGCGCTCTATGTTTATATGTAATTAAAGGAAAATTTCTCGAAAATTAAATAATAATAATTTTAATGATTTCATTGTGTGATGTTTCTATGTATGCATAGTACTTCATCTACATAGCTTTCTTCTTAAATCAATCACAATTACACATTCAACTGCAGCATATGAAGTATATGTGTTTTTCTGTGCTTCCACAGATTTTTAAGTTTTATAAATAGGGTATTTTCCCGTGTTCTTCATGTGTTGCATATGCTGATACAATTCTCACTATTCTATTCTCTATTTTTTAATTTTCTATTCTTACTACTTTATTATTGTAGTAAAAATATAAAGCAGTGAATAAAATGCATGCATACGCCTACATAAAAAATATCTAAGTGAGCATATATTTGAGTTGCAATATTTATTTGCATTATAGAATGTAATTTATTTTGGGTGTGGTATTTCTGTCATTTGCGAAGATACAAAATACAAGAACACTCAAGAATGCATACAGCATATATAGCAGTAAATAATACTTTGAAGAGATCAGTTCTTCGCACACCAAAATGGTGTTCCTATTAGGCCACTATATTCTGGCTAAGGGCCTTCTATTTCCTAGCACGTTATACATAAGTATCTGCTAACTATTATTAAGAATTCATATGTTGCTTGAAATCATTGCTAAATTCTCCATATCTATTTTTTCTTATTGGAGTGCGATAAGGGAGAAAGCGTCATAGCCTAGAAGTAATAACCCAATAAGGATAACATCTTGTTTAAAGAAGAAATTTTATTCATATCTTGCGTCTATCGCTGGGATTGTTGTTTCTGACTTTGCAGAATCGTATATTTCTTTATAGTCAGAGTCTGATTTCGAGATGGTGAAGATTTTGCCATCGCTATCTTTTTGCTTTAGGACCCCCTGTTGATATAACCAAAATTTCCGAAGGAATGGTAATTTTGACACACTTATCTACTTCAATAATCAAGATTTTTTACTTGATGAGAATCCTTCCCTTTATTAAAACACCTAGACCAAGAAATTTCTTTTTCCTGCATAAAACTTTCTGTTTTTTTCCATAATTTGGCACTGTGTATTAACTTTTTGGTTTTACTTCAAATATGTGTTTATATTTATTAAAATATTTGAACTTTTCAACTCTCTTCATGCATTATAAGTAGTTCTACAAAATGGCCCTGTATGTTTAGTATATGCAGCATACTGGTAAGTAAAATTTGCAGCCCATAGCAATACTAGTGAAATGACATACTAAGTCTTATGATTATGTATAGAAATTCGATAATTGACAAGCCCTAGTGCTGTAATGTCTTTCGTATATATTTTTTCATACACATATCCCTGAAATCTATTCCATCTGGTCGCCTAGCCTCTATTATTTTCTTTTTATTTATAAACTCTTCTATTTCTATACGCCTATTTTTTTAAAAAATAAAGTATATAGAGCTTTTATACTACAACAATTATCGAATAGACATGTTTTAGCAATAAAAAGACGATAGCACAGGAAAATCAAAAAAGTAGCACAAACCAGAGAACCATGAATAAGGAAGCACAATAAGAGAGAGAATTATTAGATAGTCTTAAAACCATGGAGAGATTTAATAAAGAACGAAATGAGTGGATGTAGGCAAGCAAATATGCATAGGCCAACATACAGATTATGTCTATTCAGACTTTATGATATTCAGAGACAAAGAGATATTTTTATTATAAGCAGCATACTAATTACAAAGTGCTTTATACTATTTTCAGTGTATATATATGAATACGCAAATACATCAAATTTGGATTGCAAGCGCATGCACGTATTGCTTCAACAGACCATAGTATATAGTTGCAAAATGTTTTATCTCTGAAATAGAAGTCTAATGGGGATAAAATATCGAGAGTAGTATCATTTTATGATATTTCTAACTATTAGTACTATTTCTGTGAGTTTTTCTAGACTAGAAAAAAAATTGCATGTGGTGTGGGATCCTGAATGATCCAAATGAAAAAACGGTTTATTAAAATTAAATTCTTTTTATACTTTAAAAGCCCTGCTTTTAATGAAATACAAAACAGTTACGAGTTTATTAGCAAGTTTACAGTGTATTTTTGCACGAATGGACATAGAAGACGTAAGTAACATCAAAAATATTCAGCTAGGAGATGAGCAGGATGTATTTATTAATCCAGAAGGACCATTAAATCTGATGCACGGATATGTGAACGCCCGAAATGGATATATGTATAACAAGCGTTTTTATTCATCTGAAATAGAAACAGACTACAGCATGAGGAAGAATAAGGAAGCTTTCAGTAGCCCCGAAGGGTGGGTCTTCGAAAGAACACCGGTTAAAGACAAGGTATATAAAGACTTGTGTAAGAAGACCCCAGCAGGTAAATATCTTATCAGATATCACGCACAGCTCATAAAGATGTTTCCTTCTGTGGATGGAAGTCTTTCCATTGAGGCAGGCAGGCCAAATGCACTTACAAACTTTCTGAGAGCAGAGCATGTCAAAAAAGATGCAAAGTACATTCTTGCTGCGCTGCTGCTTCTCTCAGAAGGAGTTGACATTGAAATAGATGTAGATAAAATGGGAGAAAAAAAGAGCCTTGTCATAAAAAGTAAGAAGTGCAAGGGAAGAGTATTTGTGAATGTAGACATGCACTCTGCTTGGATTGATCCAGTTACTCAAAAGAAAAGTGATAGAATCTACCAGAGCGAAACAGAAAAAATAGTCGGCTTCTATAAGCACTATAGAGACAGCAGACTGTTAAAAAAAGGAGGTGAATTTGCAATGCCTACCAGCAAGAGGGAATTTAACAAAGGAAATTTTCTGAATAATGCAGGCTTCCTTATACAGACATACATATATGAATTTATTGACAATTTCAAGAACTATAGGAGCTTTGTAGAGGCAGTGTATGAACTGTTTATTGACCAAATGACTGACCATGCTTGCCAAGATTCCTTTAAGGAGAAAAAGGATGTGTTTGATAGGCTTTTCCTAGTAAAAGATGCCCTTCATGCACAGATGGAGTACATTTCGTCTTTCTGTGATCTTGCAAGGACCACGCATGAAGATGCATCATTTCCCTTCTATAACCCTAGCCAGTTGCCGCAGTACACTAGAGTACCACAGTATAAACTAGACAAGTCGGGCTTTGAGAAGGACCAATTCTTATACTACAGTAACTGTGTAGAGTCTGCCCTTCTTGGAATTTTCTGCTGTCTGGCATATAATCCAGAGACAGGAAGGTATGAGACAGACCACATGGGAACGGAAGTAAGTGATGAGTTGAGAGACTTCTTCAAAAAGTATCCCAAGCCAACAGAAACAACAGACTTTGAAATGCACAAGGAGTGGTGTAAGGTTGTTGCTTGCTTAAAGAATGAAAGCATCAGCTACAAGCACCCAAAAAATGAGATTCTCTCTGGGCTTTCAAATGTCTTTCGGGTTATTGCAGAAATAACAGGCCAGAAGACAGACGCGCTGGAGCTAGTTAAGTATATAGAAGATGCATGCAAAATAAGAAGCCTTAAAAAAGACGATAAAGACTATATTGAGTCTAAAATAGAATCAATTTTTATATCACTTTCACAGAATAAGTCTATCATGGTGAAGTGCCGGTATATGGTGCTTGGGCGCAGGTCAGATGGAGAACAGGACATTTTTGCTGACATTGACGCTATGTACATGTATGATAATCGAGAGAATGGAATTACTTTGGGCTTAAAGCCCAAACATGCTACTCTTGATGTTCTTCTATCCTCTCCAGTGTCTGTGCGTATTGAAGAAAAATATGAAGATGTAAAGGAGCTATATAGAAGCATAGACAGCTATATGGGATATATCACCAGCCAGTACATTAGTAGAGAAATGAAAAATCTAAGGAAAGACAGCTTTGAGATGACAGAATCTCTTATGAAGAGTATAGATGTAATTCTAAACAGCGGATACAATAATGTATTTAAAATATTCCTACTCGAAAAGCTTGTTGGTGTTAAGTGCATGTCTTTTATTGCAATGCGGTGTGTAATCTACTCGATTGATAAAGACCTGCCTCCAAATGACCCTATAGTGCGCTTTACTGCAAATGTTATAGGCAGTATTCCACTAAACGATCCTGCAACATGGCGAGAGATCATGAAATATTTTTTATATCATTCAGAAAGACAGGCAAACTATCCAAAGCTTGAATATGAGGCGAGGCAGGAGCTGGAGGAGATAAAAATCACTGGTTCAGAACTAGTTAAGATTCATTTATATATTCTAAATCAGGACTCAGACTCCCTCGCAGTTAAGTGCATAAATAACTATGTAAAGCTAGGTACGGATAATGCAAACATGTATTATTTATTATCAGTAGAGCCAATGTCTAGGAAATTATTTAATCTTATGGCAAGGGCGGGCACACCAAGAAGATTTGAACAGCTTCGATCTACACTTGAGAAAACCAAAAACCAAAAGTATACAGACGATCTTGATTTTGTATATATCGTTTGGTTTATATATGCATGTGACGACTCAGAGAGTACACCAGAGATTATTAAGATGGCTTATAACTTTATAAACTTTAGCTATTTATCTCAAGATGTTAGCTCCAAACTAAAGTCTTACCGTATATATTCAAGTACAGTTATGTCTGTTTTAAAAAAAGAAAAAACCAACTTGTGCACAGAGAACGACAGTGATAGCATGAAAAACTATCAGGAATTGGAAAAATATTTCAAATTACATCTGATATAAGCGAGTTCTTACGCATAAAATGATTCCCAATTTTTATGTGCACATCCATCTTTAATAAGAATAAAGCTAGCAATCAGCTTACATGCACTATTATCTCTATTAGAACTTTAAAAGACCTTGCTTTTCACAGTTTACATATAAAGACTGCATATATTCTTCTATAGTATGTAATATATGGCCATAAATGAGTGGCTCTTAGTATATTTTACCACAATAAATTACATGTTAAAACATAGTGCTATGAAGCTATCCAAATAGAATGTAGCAGCTTTTTTATGTAAAATACAGAAAGTTCAACTAAAAACAATGAAAAAAACAGCAGCAAGTAAACAGATCATTATTCTAATAATAGAACTTAGTATGCGAGCACATGATACTATATATAAATGGAATTGTACTATATAGTATATAGTAAATAGATAATAAACCCACAGTTATTAGAAACATAGTTAAAGACGGTTATTCTAGTAGACTAACTATAACAGCAATGGCTTCAGAGTTGGATACAGTATCAAAGGCTATATGGACAGAGTAGCTGATATATGCTCAAAATAAGAAAAGACAGCATTATAATGCACTAGTAGCATTTTATAAGAAAATACAGTTTATGTATATTGTTAGTTTTTCTTGCCTCAAGAGCATTGAAACCTTTCTCTCCGGATCAACAATGTAGTTAGATGTTGGGTCATTGCCTCTCAGGCTTTTGATTGGAAGATAACACGCTACAAGGGGCTCTGCTTGTTTATACGTCAAATAATAGTAACCTATGTTTGTGTGATACTTGATGGCGCACTACAATCTGTTGTGGTGACACCGTTTGTTGTGTAAACAAACATTAATCAATTTCCACTTTACAAGCTATATATAGACGATGAGAAATAAATTATATCCAAGCTTAGTATGACCAAGTCTAATATTTCGAAGAGGAAAACTCAGCTTTGATAAGTAAGCAATCTTTAATAAAGTTATTTAAAAAATGTGTTTTAATACTTTTTGCGTGTGTGCCTGTATAAATGGGCTTTTTTTAATTATCTCCTAAGATGATACTAAAGAGCAGTAATCCAAATTATATTATAGCTAGTTTTGCCATCACGACTATATTGTCAATTCTTTAGTGAGCTATATACATACCAGGAGTATTAAAATAAAAATACAAGTGATTTTCAACTATAACATATTAGTGCGAATAGTATGTATAAGCAGAAATGAGCAAAGAGAAAAGGCAGAGAGTAAAGTACCTGCTTCTAGCTGTCACAGGTATAATCAAGCTTTATCTGAGAGCATCAGATGTATCTAAATTGAGTGCAAATCAGTCTATCATATTAGAGTGTGCTGAGTGCACCATGGCGAATAGCATGGATACTTCTGTAGCAAAAAATCTAAAAGCTAGAGACAAGAATATGCTCTGTGACGTTGCTGTGCCGCGTCCAGTGGACAGCGAATGCAGTGGCCATGCATATCAAAGGGTAAGTGTGTGCGCAGCATCAGATGGCTTTGCACTGGAAATGCATAGATCCAAGAGAAATGTGGCCTGTGTCTGTGTGGCAGAAAAAAGAACAGAACTTAAAAATAAAGCACCGCATATAGAACTAGATAAGCAAGCTCTAGAAAAAGCAAAAGAGAACTATAGAAAAGGGCTGGCGCAGCTGCAGATAGCAAAGAGCAAAAAAGACTCTGCTGCTCAGCTATATCACGACCGCAAGAGAGAATCAAGGGATATGGCGTGGGTACTGAATGGCTACATAAAAACATGCCCTGGGAGGTGGAAAGAGGTAGACTCTGCGCTAAACACAACAGACGAGTACTATACGCGAATTCTTACCCGATCAAACTCAGAGTATGAGATGCTGATGAAACCAGCTGAGCCGCTTCTCTTAGCGCTAGATGTGTTGGAAAGCGCGATGAAAGAGGGGCGCAGAGCATACAAAGAGCAGAAAAGCAGACTGAAAGAGGCTTGCAAAGCGAGAAAGTGCTATGCAGAATACCTTGCACTTCGAGTAGAGACGCAGAAGAAATATAGAGCTGTGATCGAAAAAGAAATAGCTTTTTTCAAGTCTCTGCACGCAAAGGAAAAGCTGCTGCACTCGCTGAGACAAGCCGAGCCAGATGATTTTGAGGAGCTGGGCACAGTAGTAAGAGCGCATTCTAAAACTGTAGAATATATAGACAAGGTGATCCGTATGAAAAACAAAGTGTGGGCTCTCCAGGGACGGCGTGTGCTTAAGACAGCAGAGATAAGAGATGCATACCTAGCTCACTGCGCAGCAGAAGAAGATTATAGAGAACAGTGGGCAGCTGCGTCCATGGCGCAGCACGCCTTGCACAGAGAAATAGAGGCGGCAGAGACACACGACAGAAGTACGCATGCTATGCAGCTAGAGTGGCTGGATGCCAGGCCATCTGAGTCGTTTGTGTAGGCCCAGCCGTCTACACCGCAAACAGACAGCAGCCCGGAAACATTACTGCTGCAAGCCTACTATACACACTAATGTGATGGGTGCCCAGTATATGCAGTACACTGTCCATAAGATACTATTGGTGTGCACATAGAAAGAGCAATGATATGTACAATACAGCTGTATACAGGGTCCGGGAGAAACAATACTGGTGTGTATTAAGGACCCAAAGCTGCTAGTGCGCAGAGACAGGTCTAGGTTTTGCATACGCAGGATGGGTCCTGTGTTCTGCGCAGAGCGTGCTAGGATCGTATAGCCCACTTTGTTGCTGTTTTCCTGTGTGAGATGCAGGGGCATCTGTATTCTTCTGTACTGAGACCATAGACCAATATATCCACAGTACACTGCGAGTAGAAGAGAGTGTCTTCTTAGATGACAATAAATGTTCGCTTCGTTCTCTATTTGTCTGTAATGTGCTATTCTCTCTGTTTTCCTCTCATTTCTCTCTTTATGTCTGGCCAGTGGTGGTTCTCTGAAATGTGCTACTTTTCTTCTTTTCCTTGCCTCTGATCCTTTATTTCTCTTTTTATATCTATGTAAAATAAATTGCTCCACTATAGGGAATATACACTTTATTTCCCCAATATTTAGAAGAGAATAAAAATACATGGAGGCATTAGGAAGAGAGAAAGAGGACAAAGTATACAGATGCACAGAAATGAAAGAATAGACAGATAAATAGAGAGTATGGATGTATTAATAGGTATATGCACTGATAGACCAATAGAAGGTCTATTAAGTGAATATAGAGACATAGTACAGTGTATAGCAAATATACTAGCCAGAAAGTGCAGTTAGACCATAAAGGAGCATCTGTCTGTGACTGAATGGTCTGTTGTATGTGAGTGCATCTACTGGCATTTGACCAGCAAGCATGTTCAGCTGGCAGAGCACAGGGAGAACACAGCCAGCCACAAACAGCCCAGAAAGAGCAGGCCACTCAGACACAAACAGGCAGAGGCTTTAGTGGCACATTGCTGGCTTGGAAAAGGGATTTGTGTCCTCAAGGCAGGAATAACAACAAGCAAACCCGTGAATATATACGTGTGTAAGACTAGTTAAATTTTATTGTACTTTGTTGCAGAAATGCGCTCAAGGTAGCTCGAATTCTCTTCTGTGGGATTTACTAAACAGATTACTGCAAAAATATTTGAAGGTTGCAGTGTTAAAATATGAACATGAAAGACAAAATACATGTGTTGGTTTTCCTTGCCTTGCGTACATGAAACTCTTTACCTGGGTTAGCAATGTAGAAAGTATAGGCTGGTTATTGCCTTCTGGGCTTTAGTTAAAGGCCAATACTATATAAGAACCTCTGCTTGTTTTATTTGGCTGCAATCAAGTGATTGAGTAGGTAATATATATTGCCACTTGCCATACGTATCTAATAAGATTCTACTTTCATGGCGTCACTTTGATAGACTTCTCTTTGAGGCCTATAAATAGACGAAGAGAAATAAAATATATCCACATTTGTATGACCAAGTCTAATATTTCGAAAAGGAAATTTTAGCTTATATCTGTGATTTTGTTCTCGAAACACCATTTGTTTATGTACTTTTTTTTACTTGGATGTATCACGCCTTCTATATTCTGCAACTGTTTTCATTTTTTTTATTATAATGGAACAAAATGCAAAGCATCTTGCTTATCCGCATATTGACTCGTATAATAGATTTGTTAACAGCACTTTGCCAAAACTAGCACAATCATTCGAGCCCGTATCCGTGACAGATAAGTTTAATAACGCAATTACCATTTCAGTAGAAGAAATTCGCGTAGAATCCCCTGCTGTGAAGGAAGGAACTGGAAAAAAAGCACTAAAAAGAAATGTTCTTCCATCAGAGTGCAGACTGACATCACAAAGTTATCAATCTGAGGTATTTGCCAGCTTGCAGACGGTAGTGAATGGCGCAGTTAGCACACAAGAAGTCTCCCTTGGCATAATTCCTGTCATGGTTAGAAGTGAGCTATGTTATCTCAGCGAAATGAAGGATGCGCAGATGATCAAAGCGAAGGAGGAACCAAACGACTTTGGAGGATACTTTATCTACAAAGGAACAGAGAAAATATGCAGGCTTATTCAAATACAGAAGAAGTACGTGCCATTTGGGATATACAGGCCAGGCATGTCCAAAAAGAGTAAAAACATGTCAGAGCACGCTGTCTCGTACAAGTCAGCACGGCCAAGCGGACAGACATCTATGTTCGTGCTGCACTACTTTACAGATCACTCAATTAAAATTCGGGTTAAGATGGGAAAAAAGGAGTACTACATACCATTGCACTTGGTTTTAAGAGGTCTTTCTGGGAAGACTGATCAGGAGATAAGGGAGTCCTTTAAGGGAGTGCTGAAAGACGATGATTTGATGGAGTATGTAGACCTGCTTTTGCAGAGTTTTTCTTTCCATGCGGAGTATACACAGAAGGAGGCGCTCACATACTTGGGCAGCAAGTTTAGGCTGTATTACCACGTATCCCCAGTGGAGCTAGCCTCAGTCGGGTCAAGACTAAAGAAGCAAAAAAAGGCCTCTATGTTTGCTTCAGCTACAGCTGAAGAGCCAATAGAGGAGTTGGAGAAATCGATATATGAATATACCACAATGCTATCCGATATGGAGTGCGGAATGAACTTTATTAATAACACAGTTGCTGTTCATACTGCCTCAGCAACAGAGAAGTACGATCTTCTTGTTCTTTGTATAGCAAAGCTGTTTCAGCAGGTATCTGGAAAAATTCCTGCAGACAATGGAGATGCACTGTCGTTCCACGAAGCCATTACTGTTGGAGATACACTGACAGAAATAGCAGTTGATAAAATGCAGATGATACGAAAGACTTTCATAAACGAGCTAGTTGCATCCATACACTATCTCTCCATCTCTGTAACAGACATAACAGCTCTCTCTAGAGTTATTAAGAAAGCGGTTTCCCCGTTTACTTCGAGCATGCACAGGCTGCTTGCATCTGGCGTGCTGTCGTTTAACAACCTTGGGTCATATGCAATGATGCAGCAGGCTGGATTCACAATTACTGCAGAGAGACTGAACTTCCTGCGGTTCTTTAGTCACTTGAGAAGTCTGCACAGAGGGGCATTCTTTGAGGCCATGCGAACAAGTACGGTGCGTAAGCTTCTTCCCGAATCATGGGGGTTTCTATGCCCGGTGCACACGCCAGACGGTTCTCCGTGTGGGCTTCTGACGCATTTATCGCATGCATGTGCCATCTCTCATCAGACATATGGTCTTTCCACCGCTGAGCTAATTAGATCGGGAATGAATCATCTGATGAGCAATCTAAGCGGAATACCTATTATTCAAAACGGAAGGGTTATGGGCACAATCTCAGAAAAAAGCATTGAATCCTTCATTGAGTCACTTAGAAGAAAGAAAATATTGGGAGGAAAGTTCAAATATGCAGAAATCATATATAACACCCAGACGCTCAACATTATTAACACGCCAAACCGATTTGTGCGGCCGCTTATGAACATAAAGGAGAATGCAGTTGAGTATATCGGGTCAAGTGAGCAGCTGCACATTCAAATAGAAGGTCTAAGCAGTGGAAAGAAGGAAACTGCAGAGAAAATACAGAAGATTGCAGAGATGTGTAGAAACCAGGATGTAGTGCGAGTAGAGCCAACACACAGAGAAATAGCAGCAACAAACATACTCAGTGTAGTTGCAGGAAGCACGCCCTTGGGGAACTTTAATCCAAGTCCTCGTAACATGTACCAGTGCCAAATGGCAAAACAGTCAATGGGAACAGCGCCACACACTCAGAAGCACCGAACAGACCAGAAAATATACTGCCTGGACTACGTGCAGACACCCACAATGCACACGAATCTATATGCGAAGTACGGGCTTGGGGATTACCCAAATGGAAAAAACATCACAATTGCAATTTTATCATACACAGGATATGACCTTGAGGATGCGGTTATTCTGAACAAAGCCAGTGTGGACCGAGGATTTATGCGGGGAGCAGTTATAAAAACTGAAGCTATCAACTTTTCAGACATGCCAGATATGGAGATAGGCACACTTAACGACAAAGAAGGCCTTCCAGATGTAGGTAAGCTAATCAAGGACAAAGAGACAATATATACCACCGTAAACACAAAGTTCTTGGAGGAAAAGGCCCATAAGAGTCATGCGCTAGAGAACATGCGGGTGCAGAATGTGTCGATCTACCAAAGCTCAAATGGAAAGAGAGCTGCCAATATAACGATGAGAATACCAAGAGTGCCCACCATTGGGGACAAGTTCAGTAGTAGGCACGGGCAGAAGGGAGTCTGCTCTATTCTGTACGAAGACGAGGATATGCCATTCAATGAGTCTGGAATCACTCCAGATCTAATCATTAACCCGCACGCCTTTCCAAGTCGTATGTCAATTGGTATGTTTATTGAGAACATTGCTGCAAAGACCGGTGCAATGCTTGGAACCCCCATGGACGGAACTATGTTCAAATATGGGGAGGAGGGCCGGCCAGATAGCAAAAGCAGCATTGGCAGTGTGCCTGGGCCTGAGTCGGATGGCATTAGTGCAAGCGAGTACTTTGGAAACATGCTGGAGTCTGTGGGGTTTAAGCGGGGCGGAGGAGAAGTTCTCTACTCAGGCATAACAGGCAAGCCTTTGGCAGTTGATGTGTTCTTTGGGATTGTATACTACCAGAGGCTTCGACACATGGTGAGCGACAAGTATCAGGTGCGTTCAGTGGGAGCAGTTGACCCCCTGACCAAGCAGCCGGTAGGAGGTAGGCGTAAGGGAGGAGGAGTCCGTTTGGGAGAAATGGAGAGAGATGTGCTAATATCCCACGGAGCAGCTTCTCTGCTAAACGATAGAATGCTTATGTGCAGTGACTACACAATTTTAAACGTCTGCAAACAGTGCAACAGTCTGTCCTTCTTCCAGGCATGGATGTGCACAGAGTGCAAGAATGCAAGAAACCTTGTGCGCGCTGAATTTCCGCATGTCTTTAAGTATCTAGTGGCCGAACTTGCATCTGTTAATATCCAGTGCAAAGTTAAAATGGAAAGGATTGATGCCTGCTAATATTTAAATAAATAGAAGTGATTACACTGCGCCAAGCTTTATTCAATGCATGCAACAGGACTTAAAATAAACAGGCCTGATTTCTACTATGTATAGTCTGTTTACACTGAGACCTTCAACTGGTGTTTTTATGGGATATTATTTGGTACTGTGCATATATTACAGCGCAAGAGTGCTACTCTTTGATAAATTTTTATGCGTTATTAGTAATTTGCTCTTGCAGAAATTTTACATGAACTCACAAGTTATTGCACAGTTTATTTCGCACGATGACACTCCGCTAGGAAGTGTTCTTCAACTGCCTGTGAGCATAACACTTGAATCGCTTAGACTGCTTCTTCCCCCAAATACAGAGGAAAAAGAGAGAATGCGTATGTTTATATATGGGTCAGAAATTATAACTACGCTTGAGGAGGCACACAAAAAGGAGAAGGTAGAGAACGAGGAAATCTTAAAGATATACTGCTACCCGGATGACCCTCCAAAGAAGACAAGAGCCCCAGGATATCTTGCTTCATCTTGCTCTGGGCACACAGCTGCAGTTCTGAGTGTGAAGCACAGCCCATGCAAACAGTACGTGTGCAGTGCATCCGGAGATGGAACTGTGCGTTTCTGGAGTGCGTCCACAAAGACCCCAATTAAATCTATAAAGATATTCCAGCACTGGATCCAGTGCATTGAGTTTTCTCCTGACTCTAAGTGGTTGGCTGCTGGATCAATGAACGGCGGAGTCTCTCTAATTAAAATGGAAGATATGTCTGTTGTCTACTCTAAAAAAGTCCATAAGGACGGGGCCACTGCCATTTCATGGCGTGCAGATAGCGAAGTGTTTGCCACCGCGTCAAGGGATTGCAGTGCTGGTGTGTGGGATGCAAATGGCCACGTGCGAAGTATTTTCCACGAGAAGCCTGTGATATCCGTCGGATACTTTGGAGACTATCTTCTTTCCGCAGGAAGAGACACAAATATAAAAGTGACATACGAGACGGGCGCAGTTGTGCAGGTACTTAGAGGGCACATTCTGTGGGTTACTGGCCTGGCAGTGCACAATGGAAAAGATCTGGGGAGATACCTTAAGAAGTCAGACGGCATAGAAACAGGCGCAGGAAAGAGTTTCTTTGTGAGCATGAGCGACGATAAGACAGCCGTCATGTGGAGGCCATCGTGGACTGAGAGCGGCGAGTGGGAATTCTTGCCCTCTCGCAAGCTGACAGGACATAAAGATATACTGACAAGCGTAAGTATCTCATCCAATGGCGCGTATATATCAACTTCCTCTTTTGATAAAACAGTAAAGCTATGGACGTCTGTCAATGGATACCTAGCACATACCTTCAAGTCACACACACTCCTAGCATACCAGACAGCCTTTTCTTCTACAGGAAACCTTCTTGTCTCTTGCTCTGCGGATAAAACCGTCAAGGTGTACTCGGTTGAAAAGAAAACCCTTCTGTCTGACTTTGTGTGCAAGGACCAGGTATTTGCAATAGACATAAAAGATGGAATGATTGTAGCTGGAGGAAAGGACAAGCTAGTATACTTCTTTGTATGAGAATAGCATAGACAAAGAAAGAAGTAAAAATACACCCGTATGCTGCACAGTTAATTATTATGAGGCAAAATAAATCATTTTATTCTCTTTGGTACAGCTGGGCATGGCTTATTATCACATAGGCTTTTATATACCTAAATTCAGAACGAGTTTTACCAGAGTGGAAAAACAGGCCCTTTATTCTGGTACTTCCTCTGTTTATAGTTTTCTTTAGAGCAAGCTAGTTCTAATTATTTGCACACCCAATGATTAAAGACATGCAAAGCAGCTATACACAAGCATGCACCTATATGCCAAAAAGGAAATAAAATGCAACTTACTCTTTTATTTAGAATTTATTAAGACATTGCACTATAAGTCTACTACCTCTTTGCTAGGAGTGATTTTTAGATTCATTTTCATTATGAGTTTTTTAAGATACTTTGTATTCTGCATATCTGTTTCTTTCGTGTGCTCTAAAACAAGGCTTTCCACCCTTTCCTGCACGTCAGGCACAGACTCCAAAACATGCTCGCAGCTCTCTAGAACAGATATGCATCCAGGCATGTCCTTCACCAGAACAGACGAAATCATTTGCGAAAATGCATCCTTTAGCCCTGCATCGTGAGAAGCAGAGAGAATATCAAGGCACAGAAGAATTCGGTTTATGTTTTTGTAGTAGGCCTGCGTGTTGCGGATGATTTCTTCCTTGCTTTTTGTTGTGAGAACATCCTTCATCTTAATAAAGATTTCAAACCCGTCAAATCCTGCTGCATCCAAGCGCAGCGAAATCTCCTCAACAGTGTTCCATATAGAAACAACAACCTCTGTGTTTCGGAGCTTGAATGCCTCAGAGCCTATAAGAGACCCCATCCAATTCTTAACCCCGTTCATCTCAACAATCGATAGCGACTTGCTTGACAAAACAGTTATAATGTGCTGAAGTAGCGCAATAACAGATGTTGTGATGTGCTTGGATGGCTTATACTGGAACCCCATCAGCACCTGCAGCAAGTTGCTAAAGGGCGCTGCTTGGCAGAGCATAAGCATCTCCTGTGTTGATATGCCGCCCGTGCTGATAAGAATTTCAAACAGCGGTCCTACTATACATATTCTGTTTGTGCTATTCTTAATCATTGTATATGCAAGTCTGTGAAGTGTCTTTGTATTGTTTTCCTGGATCTTCTTCTGCAACACACTAGCCATTTCTAGCAGTTCACTGTCTGTTATGTTCTGTATTTCTTCCATTATTTCAGATACAATTAGGTCTGGGAACTGGTCCTTTTTGTCTTTCTTTACCTCCTTTCCAAATGTAAATATATTTCGGAAAAATCTTGGGGTGGCTGCTGCGTCGTCTCTTTGCAGGGCGATCTTTTCAATTGAGGAGATGAAAACGCTCCAAAGAGGAGAAATTAGCTCCTTTGAGTCTGCAAGCATTTTAATTAGGAGATACGGATCGGATATCATTTGCATTGTGTCAACAACTGCGTCCTTTGCTCCTATTCTTGTGCATGCCTTTATGTATCCCTTTATTTCAGAAGGCACACCTGCAGAAGTGATCACCTCTGTGACTTTGTACTCCTTTATTAGATGTCTGTACACAGCACGAGTGCAGTTTCCACAGTATTTGTATCTTTGCCCTGGGGGAATTATAGGATGCAAGCTTGCATCTGCATCGCACTGCTGCACCATAAACTCCGCCACCTCTGAAGATGTATAGTTGCTGAGAGGGACTTCAAGCTTTCTCTGCTTTATCTGAGTATAGAGTGTCTCTATATACTCTGCATCAACATCCTTGCATGTTTTTAGGATTATTCGAGAAAACTCCTCGAGTGGTATCTTCTTAACGGTATTTACATTATGAAGACTCGTGTTAATATAAATAACAGCCATGGCAATAGAAATGATAGTCTCACTGTCCTGTTTCCTGTCCTCAGAGTACTTCTTGGAGAATGCCGAAATAATTCTATTTATCTTCTGTCCTTCTCCTGGAAGGGTAAAGCTCAAAAGGAATATTCGCAGTGCAGTCAGCAGGTCGTGCTCTGTAAAGTCAAATGATGAGCAGAATGCTTCCAAAAAGTCCTCTGCATTCTCCTTTCCAAGGCATTTTCCAAGCATGTGCAGATTGGTTTCTGAGTGTGCGCGCAGAAACATGCAGACTGCCTGAGCTGGATTTTCATATCCCTGCTTTTGCATTGTTGCTACCAGATCTTCTGCGTTTCCTGTTTTGTTAAACTCTTCCAGATCTAGCTCCAACTGCCTCTGTACTCTCTCTATCTCACCTAGTCTGTTAGATGTCTTGCAGTACATGCACTCTGTTGTTGTGTCTGGCTCTTTTAGCATGCGGATAAAGTGGATCGCTCCCTCCTCCCACAGTTTATCAAGAACAATTTGCAGAGTGTTTTTGCTTGTAATTCTAGTGCACACGTCAAGAAATAAGTACTCCAGGAAGAATGGCTTGCAGAACACGGAGAATATTTCTGTCAAGGGAGCAGTCTCTCGCTCCATGTACATTTGAAAGTAGAATGGCTCATAAAACCCCTTTCCGTGCATCATCAGCACAAGCTGGTTGGTGTGCCTTTTTATAAAGTCAAAGAGAATCAGCCCAGAAAGAGTTTTTGTCATCTTCTGCGAGGACACTAAAGCCACCTCAAGAAGAGCAGGGCAGATAATAAGCTTATCCGAATTATCTAGCAGGCTCTCTATAAACACCGGATACCGTGCAAGGAACTGCCTGAATAGACGCGGTATCAGATAGCCGCACTTGGTGCTTGTAATGAATGATTTTGACATAAACAACGTGCAAAATACCTTAAAAATAGTCATCCTGTGCTCTGGCGTGCCAGCCACCTCCAGAATAAGCATCATCACTTTTAAATAAACAACCACTGCCCTTTCAACGTTCTTCTCGTTCTTCAAAAACTTCATTTTCCCAAGGGACGCAGGAATTTCCTGCAAGTCAATGTGCTCCTGCTTCTGCTGGAGATCCTGAACAAGATCATAGAACACATCAAGAACTATGTACTTCTCGTTTGAATAGAGTGTTTCGCACAGGAAAAGCGCATTAATCGTGCATAGAATGTGCTCTAGACTGATTTCCATCTCCTGCAGTATGTACCTATTAAGCTGTTCTACTATTTCTCTGGCCTCCTTGCTTCCCTGCTCAGAGACTTTTCTTAGCCGCAGGGCAGTTCTAGTTAGTGTATCTTCTGCTTCTGACAACATTATTTATATTATTTTTTTTGGTTTTTTAATTAATACAATGCGTACTAATATATCCAAAATACAGCTCTATATGCACTCCACAGCATAAAAATGCACAAAAAATAAAATGCACAGAATTTACTCAAAATACACATATTTATGTAACAGATTATATATGCATAGTAATAGATTCCAACTAAACTATTAGCATATTCTTTATGTTTATCAGAGGCTGCCATATTTATTCACTATTCTAACGTATACAGAAAATATACTCCCCTTATATATTTCCAAAAAAGTATACTCTCAAGTGCACAGCACGCAAGCTGAATAATCTATGAATTTCTTTGGCAAAGCAACACAGCGACCCACATGGACCCAGCAGGTAACTAATACTCGTGCGGCCATATGCCTGCGTACACACCAGAACCCGTTTGATCTCTGAAGTTAAGCGCGTGACAGCTTTGATAGTACTGCGATGGGAGACCGCGTGGGAACACAGAGTGCTGCACTTTTTGTCCTTTTCCACAATACACCCGCAGGTATAAAACCACTTGCAAATACACTTGCACTTTTCATCTACTGCATAAATTCCACTAAGACTTCATAAAAGCTAATTGTCCCACTATACATAAAATACAGTCTGCTCATACAACTAAAAATAACGTGAAGATATTTCTGCAGTATAGAATGAAATTATTCAAGATTTGCTTTTATTTTTGCCGTCAAGATATAGTCGCATGAAGGCCTAGACTTGCCGTTAATGCAAGCCCGCATACACCTTACCAATCTATTACGCCTGTCCCATATCTTTCATGATATTCTGTAATGAATTTGTGCATTATTAAGCACTTTCATTTTCTGCTTCATTCTTCTGCATATGCATGTGCATAAAAGACCTCTTATTTCTTCTGCGCAAATGATTCTTCTGTGTATGCCGGTGTGTGTCTGCATATCTATATTAGCACACTAATTGTCTATTCTATATTAAAGAGTGAGTAGTATGACTGCAACAGTATACAATATCCCACTATAATGCATATAATAATGACTATAATTCCTAATATTCTTCCTAGCTGCATGTGTTCGGGTTATATCTTCCAGAAGGTAAACAAAACATTAAAAAGGACTTTCAAACCAATCAATCCAAAACTTCAAACTGTTTGTTGCTATTTCGCACAGTACCAATTCCAAACAAAATCTCTCTTTAGTCTTCTATCGGGCAGTACTATTTAATGCACGAAAAATCGAAGAAAGAATATATAAGATGTACTGTAGCCCAGATGTTACAGCTGCAATATCTTTCATAGCTAATCCCGTATATCACTTTCTACAGTGCATTTTTTTAGTGAAAGGTATATTTGTTGATTAAGACCCTTTTAGAGAGAATAATTATAAAACTCTACTGACCACGGAGAACAAAACAAGATCCATATTCTTCCTTACGAGGGCCATAATACATCAGTGTTTTTGGCTGCTGATATTTTGCTTATATACTCGAATACTTCTAGTCAAGTAGGCATATCTAGTAAATATATACAGGAAAATATATTTTATATTCTGCTATAATTCACTGTATATTATAAGTAGTACGCACATAGCATAATTATGCTTAACAGTAAACCCATAAGAAAGATAATAAATATTGTCTACTACCAAATCATATAATCAATATCTAAATGCACATTAATCTTCTATGCACTAATTCCTTATTAATTATACTGTATTCGGGTTATATGAATTTGAATATTTTTGCGCACTAAAATAAATATATGATACATCTGTATCTTTCTTACAGGGGATAAGGCTTATATTGAAAAAAATTTAATGATGCCAAAATGTATTTGGTCAACAGCGCGCTAAAGTACATAGGAGTTATAACGAGTGATGACTCAGACAATGAAGAATACCAAAAAGTACTCACACTTCCTAAAAATCCAAAGGAGAATGTTGATAGAATAGGTCTTCTGCATGAATTAGTTCTAAATGCAAAAGAGAGTGCAGTTAACATATCATCCATGGCCCATGAAGATAACTTAAATATTGAAAAACCATTACAAGAGACTGCTTCTACTGAAAACAATGAATCAGTAGAGGATATGAATGAAGAGGCATTCTATAATGTGATTGGTGAGATAGTAGATGGCTTGGTTAACCAAGTAACAAATGATATAGAAGGCTGTGATACTAAAAAGACTGACGCTGCGACTAAAACTGAGACTGAGACTGAAGGAATTACTTTTTATATGCGCCGATTAAGACTTGAAGATGTAATAAGGCCTCTCAGAAAATCATATAATAGTCTGAAGAGTGCTGACGACAGATACACTGCTTTATTTATGTGTATACAGCTAATTATACGTAACAGCTTAGATATTCGCCTGTGGAATCAGACCTTCCCAATAGATCACAAGAGAATTATTTCCAGAATATCATACATGCTACTTGAGCAGCTCCTTCAGAAAAAAGCATCAATAATAAACCCGGCGATATACAAAGCATCAGAGACACGGGAGCAAATCACTGATGAGGAGTTGTCTATGGTGGTGATTGATGCAGTCACTGCTATAGGCAAGTCCGGTCTACTCGATGAGTTTGGAGCTATAATTAACAAATGGTATAAGGAATTCATTTCTCTTGAAACAATTAACCAGTCTGCATATCTTCTGCATATGCTACGATCACACCATGCAATGCTCTTAAACAACAAGGTCTTGAAAAAAAGAATACACATTGATCTAGAAATGCTTTCTTCTAAAATAGCTGAGACTAGAACTAAAAGAGGCCAGCAAGATTCAATTCAAAAAGCAATGGAGATGGATCTTTTTAAACCAGATGAAAAAAACGAGTATCCTATTAACAAGGCCTTGAAGGTGCTAATTTCGAATAGAAGTAAGTGCTTGGACGTGCTTAACAGTTCCAATATTAGTAGTAGTAGGCTATTTACCATTCACGAAGAAAATTTGCTTTTGGCTCTGCACAGTCAGTGGACAGTTGCAACAAAAAAGTACACAATGGTCTATAAGCAAATTGACCAGATAGTCTCTGAAATGGAAGACTTAGTGCTCACTCGGTCAGACTACAACTATATGAACAAGAAGGATATAAGCAATACATATGAAAAACGACTCAACAGATACAATGAATTCCTTGCATTAAAGCATGATGCACTTATTTCTAATCCTGAATACTATTCAGTAAAAGAGTACTTAAGCAGCACGATACTGGATCTTAAAAAGTTAGCCAAGAAAATACCCAGTGTAACCTATTTATGCAAGCATATGTGTGGGTTTGAGACACTTGCAGAAGAGAATTCTGATATTTATAAAAAGAGCTATGATCACTACGTATCTACCAAATACACAAGAGATGTTCTTGCTGAGAGCAAACAGAAAAACAAAAGTAAGAAAAATAATGAAGTGAAGCCAATATTGCCAGAGGGCACAGAGAACCCATTTGTTCAGTCCACTTCCTATACGGCTCTTTTTGCAGACAGTCTGCTTGATGATACTTACAATGCAGATTCAAAGAACTCTGCAGGTAGCAGTTCATCATCTAAAGGCATTAAAAAAGCTAAAGCACTGGTTTTAGGTGTAACTGCTGCATGCATGCTTGCTGCAGGTACTGTTTCAGTAGCGAGCGTTATATCTTCATAAGGAAGAGTTCATATAAGTTAATGAACTATTCTTCATTATAAATTCACATGCATTCTAGCTTAGGAAATGCATCTGTTTTTGGATAGCAGCTGCTTAATAATAAAGTGACTCTAATAGAAAATACTCCAACTAAGAAAACTAAAGACAAAAATTTATTTAAAAGTACTACTATATAGAGTCATTAGCAACAAAAAGATTTATTTTTATAGGTATTTTCATACTATACACCATTATATTGTACGGCTGTGGTATTTCGGCTATTCTAAGATGGCGCAGGCCTATCACAAAGCAGTAAGTGTTTTGCTCTCTTGCATATATTCTTATTGCTGCAGATTATATTCTAGGCATCTGAAAAAGTATCTATGCTTCAAGCAAGAACTAAATTCAGTATAGGGTATTAATACATTTTAATAAATATTTATAAACCAGTCAATATGCTACTCGTTATTTCAAAGTCTTTGATAATTCATTTTAAGATCTTTTGTTTAAAATATTGAGCATACAACAGGATTCTTTGTATAATAGAACAGTTATAGTTTGTCACTTGGTTAGTCTTAGATAATATAGCCGCCACCATTTACATCTTTCTCCTGGGTGTTTCTAATATTTTATGTGTTAGGATGTATTTTAGCATATAACAGAATTCCTTTAGTTTATGGCAAGTATTTCAGCTATACAATTATTATATAAATATATATAAGAGTCTTCCAAGGTAAAAGAAATAAATAAAAATAAATTTGAACACTTTATTTCTAGAAGCAGTACCATAGAAATATTCCAATGTGCATATCTATTTTAGTGCACTCGATATTTTTTTGACAAGCTTTTGGAGCTTTGGATTTGCACTCCACTCCTTGCAAATACTCTTCATCTTCTTTCTCAGCTGCGACTTCTCCACTATGTCTTTCAGAAGCTGCAAAAGACCTTGTAAAACCTCTTCTTTTTCTTCATTTGCTATTATCTCTGCTGTTTTGAGGAAAAGAGTGATCCAAGCGCCCTCTGCGTATCTTTCAAATACATCTCGAAGAAGGTTTATGATAAACAGCTTGTCTGACACTGTTCCCTCCTTCACCTGTGCAAGCAGAGTGGTAAAAACAGTAGGCCCGTTATTTTCCTCTGGAACGTACTCAGCTAGTATTGTCCGTATGGTAGAGCGCACGGATTTTCCTGTAGGGGAGTTGACATTGCCAATTATCTCCAAGAACTCGGTAATTGGGACATCACTCAAGAAAAACACTAGAATGTCTTTGTAGTGGTATATATCGTACTTTATGCTGCTTATTATATCTTCCTTGGAGTTGTGGTCTAGCACATAATTGGCAGTGAACAAAGCATACTTAAGTATCTCCAGAGCCACCATGCCTACTGCGTCTATTTTAGTGCGTATTTTAAGCAGATCCACAGCATGCTGCACTATCACTATAGAACTATCCAAATGCGGGGAATGCATGTATTCTTCCTTTAGCAGCTGCATGCACCCAAATAGTACATCGTCATTTCTGCTGCTGACCTGGCTGAGTGCCTGATTTACAGCTATTTCATATGCTGGCTCACTGCGCCTGCTAGTAATAGCCTGTATGGCAGCCTGATGCAGCCAGCTGCCAGGCTTCTCATGTGCAAAGACCTCCTGAATGAGATCAGATGGTGAGTCTTTCAGTGCGTCTATATAGACTTTAATTATTTTTTTGTCTTTGAATGAGCCGTTCAAAATGGAAAATGCTTTCTTCCCTGAGTACTTCTTCATTACAAGCAGAACTATTTCTTTAAGTATACTGAGCGCATCTGGGTCTACTATGTATGTAGAGTCTAGGTATCCGCTAAGAATTGGCGCAAGTCTTTCAATGCAAGGCGCGCCTGTGAATAGCTTTATAATTTTAACTACTGCATCAAAGTGCGAGGAAATCTTTTCTCTCTCCTTTCTCCAGTACCTTTCAAGCTCTTTGCAGAAAAACTCTGCTGCTGCGTTGACCTCCTGTGGTGTGTACTTTTTCAGGGCGGCCATCACTTTTATCTGCAGTGCGTTCTGGGTGGGTAATGCGCTTGTGTCCTCTAAATTATCGTCCTCGTTCTCATTTATGCTATGTACGTTTGCAGACTTGGAGACAGATAGCTGTGCTGCTAAAATACCAGTACGCCGGATATCTTCTTTCTTGGATGCCTCTTCTTGCTCTGGTGTGAGGGTGACTATGGTCTTCCTCTCCTTCCTTGATGGAACATCGCTGGCAGGCCTCTTCTGGGTAACAGATTTTATAGGTATTACAACTGTCTGTTTTGTGCAGTGCTTTATAATCATTTCTATATTCCTTGGGTCCGTCTCTATTTTCTCTAGCTGTGCTACTAAATTTTCATTCAGATCTATAAACACGCCTAGCAGAGCATGTACCACGTAGTCACGGAAGGCTTCTCTTCTTAGCAAAGTGTACATGTGCTCTTGAATTATCATGTATATTGTGCTGCTCCGGATGAATCCATTCTCTTTGCTGAGCAGCATCTCCATCTCCTTAGTGAGATCATACTTTACCTCCGCTGATGTCCCTTCGTACACAAACGACTTGCTGCTCTGGGAATACATCCATTTAGTGGTAGTGTCTGCAACAGGAGCATTGCACAGAAGCTTCATCTTATCCACTATCTGCACATAGTGCAGTGGGTAGTTTGTGTTGAGTATGTGGAGGGCAAGGAATATAGTGGCCTCGCCTTCTACCACAGAAATATCCTGCTGCAGGTATTCTGAATTACTGCAAGATATTCCCTGCCACATTGTAGTGCTGTTTGTTAGTCCTGCCAAAACGCATGCTTCGTACGTTCTATATGCCCCCATGATGGTTTTCCAGACCTCTTTCGTTACTCTTCTGTCGGTTATTATTCTTCTCTGGAGAGACAGTGGGAGTGTGCTCAGAATATTGCACAAATATTTTGATCTAATTACCCTATCTCTATCATTCCCGTCAGTATCAATGATTCTTTCAATTTGTATTGCGTGCTCCTTTGCATTTACGGATGCACTTCGCAGAACAGCATGCTCCCAGCACCGCATAAGAACAGGAGAGTCAGTTTGCTTTCGCAGAAGAAGCAGTGCAAGCCCAACAATCTCTCTTCCATGGACTGTATCAAGAATTTCTGTTAGAACATGGTCTGGATAAACCTCATTAACAATGCATATTCCATTGCATATTGCCTGATTAATTACTCTACTACTGGGCATACTTTTTGTGCGATATTTTTGTGCGTATTTAAGAAGAATACTACTTTGGTTTTCTGCCACGTAGTTTTTATCCATTTCTGAATAACTATCCAGCAGCTGGCTAAGGAAGAGTGCTACAGTTTCTTCTATACTTTTTTCGAAAGAGACTTTTTCTAGGGCCTCTGGCCCCATAGACATAAGAACAAGCAGGCCGGTGTGGCTATCTGCCCTATACATGCTGTCTGGGTCTTCTTCAATTCTAGCTAAAACACTTTGAAGAATTCTTTCCTCTGAAGCCATTTTGTACTCCTTATTTATATACACAACTGCCATCTCCAGAATATTCTTTGGGCTGAGTGCTTCTACAATTCTATTTATCGAATTCTCCTGGAACTGGTAATGCGATGCTATTTTAATGATGATTTCAACTGGAAATTCATTTACTCTTGCAACTAGGTCATCTATTCCTAGCTGTGACCATAAGGACCCTACCATGGTAACAAGAGGCAGCAGGTACAGCACAATCTTCTGCATAACAGATGGATCAGCTCGTTCCTTGATCTTTTCCAGCAGTAATTGCACATCCTGCTCACCTAGCTTATAGAGCGAAGTGTATCTTTCTATATCAAAGTACAGGTTTCTGTTTCTGTCCAGCAGCAAATTTGCTAGGAAGCAGACTCTAAACTCTTGGCTGCTTGCTTCTAAGAGACTGCAGACCCAAGGAGAAAGTGTCTGCGAGGCCTTCAGTGCTTCTGAGATAGAAACAGCTAAATACTGCTCTTTTTCCCCTACAAAGTTATGGTTGGATATTCTACTAGATATATCTGCACTACCCCAGGAGATTGTTACAATCTTCTTAATTAGATAGAAGATGTTTGCAAGTGAGTCTGCATCTTTTTCCTGCTCTGCTGCCGCCAAAGCCGTCTCTGCTATCTTGGCACTGCGCGTCTTGATGAAAAGAGCCTCTGCTGATCTGCAAGTGGCTGTCCAGTCGTCTTCATTATGCGAGTTTAGTATTAAATAGTTTACTTTTTCCTCTATGCCCTGTGGGGCCCCGTCCATAAGCTTTCTGAAAAGAGGATGCGTCTTTGCCCACCCACTAAGAATTCTATCTGGTTCATCTTCTCCTGCAGGCTGCCGTATTTTTGCAATTCTCTGCGCTATGTCTATTTGCCGCTGTGAACTCATAAAAAATTTACTTCGTTTCACAGCGCACTTATATTTTAGAGTAGGCTGTTAAGAGTTTAGAGAAATAGAAGCAACAAGCTAGCACATGCAAAGTACTCTTATTGGCCCTCTCATAAGCGTACAACAACTATTTGCTTGTTTCTGGCTGCTTTTTCAATATTTCTAGGGGGCTAATATGCAGCTACTTTCCATCACTACAAAGAATGGGCTTTTTACAGTACTATTTAAGAGATATCTGATAAGCTAGACTGCAAATGCACACTTATAACAAAAGCAGCAGAGTACGCTAAATTCTTACTTAGAAAGTATTTATTGAACCACTGGGTTTTCCATGCAAATTCAAGTTATCAATGCATGTGAAGCAGAGAGGGCACTTTTGAGTTACTCCAGTTATAGATGTATCTTTGTAGTTCCATATAACTTTCTTGTTTATTGGAATAGAAAGTGCATATATTGGATGCGGCCTATTATGAAATACTTGCTGCATACGGATATTTTGTAAAGAATAGAAGAAATAGGAGGCGCAGTTATGCAAGAGTAAAATACAGCAAAGCTCTTCCTTCTATGGGAAAGTAAAATATATCTCTAAAAGAGAACTACTACCAGAAGTTGCACATGACTATTATCTAGTAGCTAATGCATTGTATTGGTTTAGTACAGGGCATTCCCAAATATTAAAGGGAAATAGACTGTAATTTCAAAAAACGATTTAAATATCTTGTTACGCTCTATGAAGGAAATTTTACTCTGTAGCCAGGTCACTTACAGAACAGATTTCGAAATTCACTTCTGCCCCATTGTAAAAAAGAAACTGCCCTCCACTCTTTTCAAAGTCTCCGCAAATAGCAAAGACCTGGTCCTGCTGCTTATGCGTAAAGCAGTCATAGCTGTCTCCTATAACCAGACCTCTGAACTCCTCTGTGTATGACAGGTCTGTGTACGGGATGAAGGGATTGAAAGACGCCTGTGTTAGAAGCGCGCTGCCTAGTTCTTTTCTGAAGCTGCCCTTTACAACACTTTCTTCTCGTATGCCATCGATCAGATCAAAGGACCCAACCAGAAATGCCTCGTTTTCTATTCTTATCTCAGCAGGGTTTGTGGAAACAGTAAGGTTTTTGTATGTTGTGCACTCTCCGCGGGGATAGAAATACCTGCTCCCTACGCCTGGGATGAGTATAAACTCAATGTTTTTGTGCACCTTTGCTAGAGATGCTTCTATTCTGGGCTGCATGTTGGCAAGAATCTCTGTTTCATGCAGCATAATAACCACTGCAGCCAGCTCTATTTCGTATTCTGCATATACTTTTATCACATCGCAGATTTTCTTAATATTATCAGCTGTGGAGACAAACTGAGAGATCATTATAAAGTTAGATTTGCCAGGCACTGAACTGCTATTAATTGACCTTCTTTCCGGAAGATGTATCTTTTCAACAGAAAACCCTTTTTCAGTAAGCTTCCCCTCAAATCCTGCACATATTCCTCTTCCCACAAAATAGTCGCTCTCTTTTATCTCACAGACCAGAACTGAGTCATCTTCGTCTTCTATCTCCACATCGCCTGTCTCTGAAATATGCACCATTCCAAATATCATGGAGGGTGTATCTGGCTTCAGTGTTACAATTGATGTTTTTGGGAAAACAACCCCTTCCTTCAGCACTTTATATCGGGCAATCCCGTCTGGCTTGTACCTAACTGGATTTACTTCTATTTTCTGTCTTTCCTTTTGCTTATTCTTAATTGCATCCTCAACTGCTTGCTCTGTAAGTATTTCAGAGACATAGTTTGCCTTGATTATGTCTGCATATATTTCTGCATTGTCTATAGTCATCTTTTCTCTTATGCGCTTTATTACCTTTTGGGAGAGAGGAATTGCGCGTTCTTGTGTGAATATTCTGTACACATCCATCTCTGTGAGTTTGTCTGCAGTCACTTCTACTTTCTCTTGCTCTTTCAGTGGCTCTCCACTGTCTTTATCAGATGCGCTGTTTTCCATTTCTGCCAAAAAGAAAGAGCAGCTTTTATAGTTTCCAGAAACATGCAGATGCAGGCTCTACTTCAAGGATTTCAAGGAGCACGTGCAAATGCATAGTTCAGCATATTTAAAGAAGCCCCTTGCTTACTTTATTCGCATTCACATTCTGCGTGGTATACTGTATTGAGGCACCTGCTTGTATGCGCTAGACAAGAGCACAGTCATAACAGCATGATCTATATAAATATACATTTTTGGCTTGAGGCATATACTTGCTTATATAAGAATAGAAAAGGCATATAGTTCAAGTGTTCTTTGTTCATTCTGCACGGGTAGCATGGAGTCTGTCTATTTAAGTGGAAGTATCTGGCAGAAGCAAGTTTACTGCATTTTTATGTGTAGCATGTGCGTGTGCAAGGATGAATGCTTTTATGCATGTGGGTGTTCTGGATATTTAATGATAAATGGTCTTGCTAGAGTCAGGTGTTTCTGCCACCCAAATACTCACAGCATACTTCAGTGCAAAAATACTTTCATGCAGGAGGGCAAGCCACGGGAAGACACAGCGCAGGGCCGGGTGTGTTGGTAAGAAAAGAGAAAAGACTCAGAAGGGTCTGAATTATTAAAATATAAAGAAGCCCTCTTTAAGACAGTAGAGAAAGAGGGTGGCACACAGCGCGGCTACACTAATTTTCAAATAACTTTTATTTAAAAGCATTTTCTGTGGACAACTGAAGGTCCGCACTCGTCGTACTCAGCCTTGCTGATCCACATCTGCTGGAAAGTACCAAGTGAAGCCAAAATTGAACCACCAATCCACACACTGTATTTTCTCTCTGGGTTTGCCACAACCTTCACCTTCATGGAGGCAGGAGCCAGCTTAGAGATCTCATCCTGCATTCTGTCAGGCATTCCCTGGTACAGAGTAGTACCTCCTGAAAGAACGATGTTTGAGTAGAGATCCTTTCTAATATCAACATCACACTTCATAATTGAGTTGAAGCATGTTTCGTGGATACCGACAGTTTCCAGTCCCATGAAAGATGGCTGGAAGAGGGCCTCTGGGGCTCTGAATCTCTCATTTCCAATGGTTATGTTCTGGCCATCTGGCAGTTCATAGCTCTTCTCAAGCTCGCTGGATGGCTTGGCCATCTCTGCATCGAAGTTTGGTGCAACGTAGCACAGAGATTCCTTAATGCTTCTGACTATTTCTCTCTCAGCAGTTGTAGTGAAGGTGTATCCCTTCTCTGTGAGGATTCTCATAAGGTAGTCGGTCAAGTCTCTTCCGGCCAAGTCTAGTCTAGAGATAGCATGGGGGAGAGAGTATCCTTCATAGATAGGAACAGTGTGGGTAACACCATCTCCAGAGTCCAGAACAATACCAGTGGTTCTACCGCTAGAGTAAAGAGACAGAACAGCCTGGATGGCCACGTAAAAGGATGGACAGTTGAATGTCTCAAACATAATCTGGGTCATCTTCTCTCTGTTCAGCTTTGGGTTCAAAGGTGCCTCTGTCATAAGCACTGGGTGCTCTTCAGGTGCAACTCTTAGCTCGTTGTAGAAGGTGTGGTGCCATATCTTCTCCATTGCGTCCCAGTCATTGACAATTCCGTGCTCAATTGGATACTTAAGCGTAAGAATACCTCTTCTGGTCTGGGCCTCTTCTCCAACATAGGACTCCTTTTGACCCATACCTACCATAACTCCATGGTGCCTGGGCTTACCTATTATGCTTGCAAAAACAGCTCTTGGACCATCATCGCCTGAGAATCCTGCCTTGCACATACCAGATCCATTGTCTATTACCAATGCTTTGCTTGCTTCGTCTGCCATTTTACAGGGGTCAATAAAAAGAAAAAATAAATACTTAGGAATTTGTTTGTATTTTGGGTTATTATTGTTTTTTTAATAAAAAGATATAGTAAATATGTCTCAATAAACACGTCAAAATGATATATAGTCCGTATTTATACCGTGCATACTGTCACTGTAATGGCATGGTTTCCTGTGGGCCTATCGCCTTGTTAGAACAGCCCGTATCAGTGGCTAATTGAAATTTTAATTAATTTGCAATTTATAAATTTGATTTTCTTACATTATATTAACTAGTCTAGAATCAAGTAATATTGTTCTGGAGAATAGTAAAGCCTGCGATCGAAGGGTCTATAAAGGTAAATGCTGTCTTTGGAAGCGCCGAGTGAGGCGGAAGATCTTCATGGATAAATTGTTTTCTTGTTGTTTTCGAAACAAAAACACACAAGAGAAAAGAAATTAAAGAAAACAAAACAAAGCACATAAATTAGATTTAAGCAATATTGTATAGGAGAATGCACCATGACCGCCTAATTAGAATAGCATGCTGAGTGGGGTAGCGTAGGGTAGTGAGGCAGTAATGGCTTTGTGGGCAATTATTTTCTTTGTTATTAACTTGCAGAAATTTGCAAACACAAAATTGCAGAAATTGAACTAATTCCTTTTAGAACTCAAAAATCCTTGGCAGTCGATTAATAAGATATTAGTGCGGATATTATTAGACAGCACTATTAGACACAAAATATGAAATATTAAGTATAAAGCCTGCATTAGCACAAACAGATTCAATATTTACAGAGTGAAAATAATATAATTCTTTCATGGCTGTATCTCTGCCAGCTGGGCATACTAGGCCTACATGCAGTGCATAGAATTTTTTTGTTGCTTTTTAGTCTATTTTTAATTTAAGACAGTGTGTTTGTTTGCCTTTTGTTTATACAGATAAATAGATACACAAAATAATATATCAAAGAGCATGCTTCTTTGTATTGCTAACACTTAAAACACTTAAAACTACTGTTAATAATATATTGTAATTCTGTCTGTCTAGCTTGCCTTAAATAGCTAGTCTAGTAGGGTTCTTTAATTCTTTCAGACTTTAAAAGTACTCAGCCCGACTATATATATCACTTATATCTATATAGTGTACATTTAGTCCACTGCATGCAAGTGCTAAAATTCTTTTAATTTTATATTTCTTGTCTTCTCTATTACGAGTATATTTCTATGTGTTCTTTAATATTGAGCTAAAATAAATTTGCTGCTGTATGTTGTCTTAATATATCCATACGCTGCTGTAATGCTGTCTGGTTCTGAGTTTTATATCTATGTGCACCTGCACAGGATAGTACTTTGATTTATGGAGTGCCTTTTCCTGGCCAGCCTTGTTGTTAGCACCTTGTCTTTGAGGAAGTGTTAAAAAACATTTAGAGTCTCTTCAAAGTATGTGCATATTTTGGAGCAGCAGGTGGCTGCAGAGAGAGCGTATGCAGAGAGGGATAGAATGTGGTGCATTCCTGTGTTTGGGTCTTCTCCACTTGAGATTGCATTAATGTAGAATACATACTCTGGGATTTCCTTCTGCTCAGATATTTCACTGCGCACTTCTATGCTATGCGCATGCTCTTTGTTTTGTTTCTCTGCATGAGCTTTTATGTCACAATTTAACGTGTCAAAAAAGTTCTCGCCTTCCTTTGACAGACCCACTTTTATGCTTTCGTTGGAGATGAAGCTTTCCAGTCTCTCCTTCTCAACTTTCATTAGCTCAATTCTCTCTCCTTCTGAGTATATTCTGTGCCTCTCCAGTAGCTGCACAAGCAGCCCACTGAACCTGCTGTACACTCTTGGAATTCGTATGGTTTTGTTCAGAGTCACCACCTTCCCTATGCTTAGCTCAATTAGCACGCGCAGATGGCCTGCCTTGTTTAACGGCGAGTCAAGCAACATCAGCAGACACTGGTGGAGTATATCTGGCCTGTACTCCGTGCTGTTTGCCCTTTTCCTTGCTTCAACCATTTCACTGCTGAGCAGCTCCTTTCCTCTTTTTGTTTTGACTATTTCTATGTTTGCATTCTGCAGAACTACTGTCAGCATCTTTCTGCAATAAAAAAACAACAAATAAATTGCTTGTTTATTTTCCAAAGAGTAATCTAGATCTGTGCCCCTCTTTCATTAAGGTCCGTTCATTATTTGTGTTTATTTATGGACAGAGGTGCACGAAATGAAATCGTTTCGGATGTTTTTGGTATTCTGAAGAGCAGCAAATCTAGTCAGAGTGAGGGAGATGAAAGGAAGAAGGACATATTTTGCGAACCCGACATATCCTATGAAAAGCCCTCATACTCGTATGCCACTTTAATAACCCAGGCAATAATAGATAGCGCAGAGAAGAAACTAACACTCCGGGCCATATATGCATGGATTATGGGGAAGTACCCGTATTTTCGGAGGCAGCGAGGGGGGTGGCAGAACTCCATCCGGCACAACCTTTCCCTCAACAAGTGCTTCTACAAAATACCAAGAACAAACAACGATCCGGGGAAGGGCTCCTACTGGACAGTTGACTCTGAGTATCTGAACGTCTTCAATCCACACGCCAAGCCTAAAAAGGAGTGTAGAGAAAGAGGAGAGAAAGACTGTAGAAAGTATCTGGATGCGGACAAGTCTTCCTTCTCTGAGATACTTACAAATGAAAGAAACTTCTTTGACTCAATTGGTGTCTCTGACAAGCACATTTTTACAAAGTCATACGACTCATTGATTTTTGATGGAAACTTGCGAGATTTGGATGGGGATAGCTTTGAAAAGCTGCTCTCCAGATCTGAAGGTTCGTTCTCAGGCAGCACCTCTGACTACTTTAAATTTTCAAGGTAATCATGTATACTTTGTAATTAAACTTCAATAGAATAATTGGCTTATTTATTATCATTTTAGTATTTCCTATGTCCCAAAAGGCACAAATAGTGGCACTAGAACCAGCACAGACAGGCGGGCTGTTTTCCTTGGCGGCTGTCTAAATAAAATGCTGCATGCTCTGCTGCCAGAAGATTCCAAGAAGAAAAGGCTTAAGATGCGTATATATTATATTTTTACTAATATTCAAGTGTGTAGACTGTGTAGGCAGCTGTAAAGGCTTTTTCTGGAATATGTGTTTGTAAAGGATGCGAATTTATTTTCATAGAAGAGAATCTGCATAATCTGAAGCAACCAGAATTGTATACAGATATCTTCTTCAAGCACTTCTGCTATGCATGCGCGCACTAATTGTATACAGCTAATTCTTCTGTCAATTTGTCAAGAAGAATACTGCATTGCTTTACAAAGTGCACAGTCACATAAGATGCATCTGATTTACAAGACCAAAAGGACTAATTTACACGGGATATAAGAAGTGTTTTTGCATATAATGTATATACAGAGTGTTTCTGCGTTTCTCAAAATTACTTATGTTTAAGTTATACTGAAAATAGCATCTCTTCATAATTCTGAAATACCATGAAGAAGATTAAAGTGTAATAGTCTGAACATTTTAAATATAATGATTTATATGAAGGCTACTGAAAGTCACCCGAGTGCATTTAATGATTACAGGCCAAGATGAAATATCTCATCCTTACTAATGGACAAAGCAGCAGGATAGTGCAGGAACAGAAAGCCATGCACTCATCTGCAATAGAAGTACTAGGAGGGCTTAATACAAATAATACAAATATAATGCAGTCTAGATGGTTTTCCAGGCAGATAAGTCTACAGAGTAAATATAGCAGCAGGCCATGCTTGTCATATCTATTAATTGTGGCGTGCAGTACGAGACTCGTTTACACTTATATATATCATATGGCTTATCTCGTTGTTAAGTACTTTTAGAATAGTACCAGTTTGCACGCCCAGAGATATAAGAGGAGTACACAGTAGATCAGTATATTCAGTGTCGTATATAAGTGAGGTGTCCTTTAGCACAACAGTATCTTCACATACTTCAATCTGAAGGTGTCTCAGGATATCCTGCAAGCTTGTTGTTTTTTCTATTTCTATAGTGTGCGCAGTAGGCCCACATACTCTGCATTTGGCGTACGGAGCAATGCCTTTAACTCGCCGTATACTATTGCGGTCTAGGTAGTATATATTGTGAAGTACTCCTTTCTCTAGCATATCCATTTGCAGAATGATCAGGTTCGCTACCAAGGCATTTGTTGTAATAACTGAGGGAATTGTTTTGTCAAGTATCTCTTTTGTCACAGAAATATCTTGCACTTCTATATTATACTGCACAGCGCGCGCTGCTGATATTCTGTGGATCGACTCTAGAGTGTCCTCTGCCCCGCGGTTGCCCACTTCGTCATACTTTGCCCAGTGGACGCAGTGGTGCCACTCAGTGGGCGTTCTTCTAAGGGTGCAGATCGGATATACCTTTGCATCTGACACTTCCCTGCACTCATAGCACTCGGTTTTTTTTGGGAATATTATGTATACCTCGCCATCGTATCCTGCAGTGCCACTTTCTATCACAGGCACGCCAGAAAGAACACTCATTCTGCTGATGTGCTTTCGTGCAGGAATATTATCCACACAGCTCAGAATGCACGAGAACTTCTTAAAGAACTCCACAGTGAAAAAAGCACTTGTTATATCCTGGGTGAAGAATCTTGACTCTATTGCATTCGAAGATAGAGCTGCAATTGACCTAGAGAGAATCTCTGCCTTATACTGGCTGATATCCTGCAAGGTGAAGAAAGACTGCCTGTTAAGATTAGACAGTTCAATTTTATCCATATCCACAATAGTAATACTCCCGGTGTATCCCTTAATAAGAAGATGCGCCACTTCACTTCCAATTCCTCCTGCACCTACAAGCAAAATATTCTGGCCTTTTTGCATTTCCAAGGGAGACTAGAACGTAAATTTTTTCAAATTTATTCAGATAGACAACAGCACATACTTGCAGTGCAGTAGTTGAAATTATTATATGCAGCAGGGAAAATAGTGGGAATTCTGTATAATAGCATATCTATTGAAAGAATCAGATTTACAAAACAAAGTGTGTATTTAGGCTATAAAGATGCTTTTAGTATGCATGAAATCGTTTAATGTACATGCATTTGGCACTCTAGACAATACACATAGTTTCTTCCACTTTAACACCTCTGACTATACACTACTACTGAGGGTGCCTCTTAAGTAGCATACTATAAAAGTACAGAAAGAAAAGTAAAGAGAATAATATATTCATATTTGCATTATAAATAGTAAGGAAGATGCAGGGCATAGACTGTCTCTCTGCATGTACTATATAAGGTTGTGCAAGTGCCCGTATAAATATGAAAAAAATATGCTATTTTTATTCTGGATGGAGAATACGTGCTTCAGAGATTCTCTCTGGCTTCAGGAGAATATTCTGACGAAGGATACAGTCACAGAGTACTTCTCATACTCCCAGTTCTACGATAAGAACTGCAATAATGAAGTGCTTAAGATGCAGAATATTCATCAGAGCGCGCAAGACCTAGAGACTTTCTTGAGTAAAATGTGCGGGGTGCAGTACACAATCACATACGCGTTAGAGCCAGCTCTCTTTATTATTAAGAAATGTGAAAGGCTTTCTCCTGAAAAAGTCAGAGTTATTGACTACTTCTACGTAATGAACGGAACAGTCTACCAGGCACCAACCGAGAAAGAAGTCTTTTCCACGCGATACACAAACATTCTATTCTCAATGTTCAGCTCATTAGAGAATATGCCGTTTCTTGTGCGAGCTCCGTCTGCGCAGACTGAAAAAAGAAAGGGTGTAAGCATAGGGCGCATGTCTGGCCTGTTTAATGCGTACGCAGCAGATTATATGGAGAATAAACAGCCATAACCCTGCAGAACAACAGCACAAAGAAGATGCTCAAATTGCGCCTTCACTGCATAAAGAATAGAAAGACTAAAGAGCACAGTGGCACAGAAGAAAAGCGCTTAGAGAAAGGCTTAGTAGAAGAAGCGTAGATAAAAGACAGAAAATGAGCATACTTCTAGATCAGGTGAATTAAATGCGCGAGTACCAGAGTTGCAAGAATCTTTAATAAAACCAGACACTCAAAGCCAGTATGGCCTAAAACACAGAATATTATTCACTTTTGCACGTTCGTGATACTTTTTGCAATCTCATAAAAGCATTTGGAAAACAAAAGAGTAGCTAGTACGGCTGCACTAGGCCATCGATTAGACTGGCTAGGCCTATTCATATATAACCCGAACCCGAATAATATTAAGAGGTATAGAATATATATGCTAAGCCATCTACTGTTTGCTCCATAATAAACGTAGATTTAAATAAATGCACACGTGTGTATGAAAGAAATAAGAGTAAAATTAGTTTAAACCACTGGGATTTAGTGTGCATTTGTACAGCATATGTTATAATGATTTATTTATAGCCTTCTATGTATATAGGCGTGCCATCCTGGTATTCTTGTGGGTTGTGCATGGCTGGGTTTACGGCAATACATTCTGCATATAGCTAATCCATTGTAATTTATATCTAGCAATTATAACCCCTAATTGGAGAGCGTCTGGCGTAGTGCCTACAACCATATTAAGCAGCGCCTATTTAATACCTCTGCAAATTGTTTTATGCAGAAAGCTGTGCGTCTACTCGTCTGGTGTTAGATTCTCTTTGAGTAAGGGGCTGTTCAGGCTCTTTTCAATCTGCACCTCCCACCGCCGAATTCTATTTATGGCAGCAATGGACTTTACTATAACTTTTTCCTTTGCCTTAAACTTAACAACAATGCTTGACTCAACCAAGGGATCTGTCTCTGCTGCGTGCTGTTTTACTAAATCACGCATATCTGACACGTACCCCTCTGCCATTCGGAGGAGCTCCTTCTCATCAAGATACATTTGGTCAACATATCTTTCTACTTTTCCTATGAGAGACCTTCTTTCCTGCTTGAGCATGTTTGCAGCATTTGCTATTGACTGAAATCTTTGCACTATCTCATCAGGCTCTGGCACGCTATTCATACCTGTTTTAAAGTACGTCGATGGATTGCTCGACATCTCAGAGCCATTCGGGTCTATGTACTTATGGAGCCGCATATAGACCTTTGACTTAAACGAAGGGAATGTCTGCATTAGCTTCTCAAATACTTGCAAAAAAGAGTCCATATTTTTCATTGGAGGCTTGCTGTGCCGCGATGGCATGATATCGTCTGGATTAATTTCTACTCTAGCTGTGCCCAGAGAACTATGCAAAATGAGCGCTATTATTTGAATACCTCGTCGGACAGTTATTTTCATTACTTTTGAGCGTGTTAATTTCCTTATATGGAAGGTAAAACTTTGTTATGTAATCTACAAATAGTTTTGTTTCTGCAGGGGGGTTTAAGCCACAGGCGATCTATATTGGCAGGAAGCATACATATCCTAGTAAATATACCTCAGCCAGAAGAGCCCAAACCAGAAAGATGCAGCAAGGCGTAAATATGTGCACACTGCAATAAATATCAGTACTCGTATTTCCAGCTTGTAGTTGCCTAACTAAGAATAGTAGAAGAATAATCTATGCAAGTACTGGCTTTTAAGTGCCGTTTTCTTTTTCTTTTTATTTATCCAATGGTAGACAAATACCTCTCCAGGATAGAGAATTATCACAGTATTCAGGGCCTTAAGAAACAATCAGAGTGGGAGATAGGCAGACAGGCAACTTCTATCTGTTTGGCAGGGAGTACACTGTATTCAGGCACTCGGGATGGAGATGTATTTGTGTATGAAGGGTCTAACTACATCGAGAGATTCTTTGTTGCGCCATCCCGGATAGTCAGCATGGCAAGCACACCCCACGGAACAGACAAAAAAGGCATAGTTATTCTGCATGAAGATGGAACTATTTCGCACGTGCATGAAAGACAAGGGCATGCAGGCAAGATAGATGGGTTCATCAATGGAGTTATACACACAGATAGGTCATGGGTGGTCTCTAGCACAGACACGGGAGTATGTGTTTTTGACTATAATAAACAGTCTCCTCAGTACGGGTGTGCAAAAAAGCAGAAAATGCAAATATCAAGGACACAAGCCGTAGAGACAGAAAAAAAAGTATTTGCAGTGCACCCAGATGGAAACTGTGTGCTTATGTGCGATGGAACGGCTAGGCTATTCGATTTAAGAAGCATGCGCGAAGAGATGGAGATAAGCAATATTAAGAATATAAAGGCAGCACTATTTCACACCTCCCGGATAGAAATGATTGTGTCTGAGGAGCGCACGATTAAAACAATTGACATAAGAAATGTTCGCATGATAAGAAAGATAAAAACCAAGAAAACTGCTGCCTGCCTGCATGAGTATAAGGATGGTCTTTTCTTCTCTGGCATAGATATGTTTACGCGGGGCGTCTGTCCTGTTACAGGAAAGTCTCTCTTTGTTTTGGAGGCCTCTGCTCGGCTTATTGCATCAGATGAAAATCTGGCTCTTCTAAGTCCAGAAAAAGTGGTTACTATTTATGGTGAAGGCATAAAAGACAGAACAAAGAATGACCATCAAGCTGAATCATAATTTCACTGCAACAAAAGACTATATTCTGCAGTAATCACAGCCAATGACCATACAAAAGTAGATGTTTTGCACATATGTATTTTCCACACATAATTTAGAAATTGCCAAAATAAGCCCTTTACTATGAAAAGATCAAAAGCAGAATATATGCATACATAGAGCCTATTAGTTGACAGGCATCTTCATTCAAATAGATAGTAGGCTTAGGCGCATAAGACAATAAATATCATAGAAATATAACCCTAAAATCATCACTTAAATAGGCTAGTAATCTTATACAAAACTATATGAATATTCATAGGAAAATTACTACTTTCATAGACCCGAAATTATTTCAGAGCTGTCAAAAAAAGACACTTCCCATTAATATTCTGCACAGAAATTAAAAATGCAAAGTAAGACAATTTCTACTAATCATGCAGTGGAATATAGGTGTAAGTGTAAGACGAGAACGCATTGGAAACAAAGTTTAAAAAATAAATACACTGCTTCTTTCAAGTCTATTTTCCCTTCTATTTCAAGTTCTATTTTTAGTAAAGCAAGAGTGTGCTCTGGCCATATGACATGTAAAGAGGCGTATATCCATTAGATATTTATTGTCTAGTCTAGCAGTTAGTTCTACATTCTGCCAGGAGCAAGGCCTGCAAGCAGTGCCTCAAAGGGCGTATTCTCAAATATCTTTGCCACATCCATTATGTATGCTGGGACTTCCTTATTAACTAAATACTTTGCCAGGTTGTTCGAGAAGTGATTGCAGTTATTTCTAATGATGTGATATGTTTGTTCCGTGTATAGCTCGTCTATTTTCTTTAGGTACGAAGTTAGTTCTTCTTCTGTCACGCATGTTTCCCCCAGCTCAATCTTTCTGGCAGGAGCCCCAAAGGGAGATGTTCCAGGGCGGTCAGCTCGGATGCCAGACATAAAGTAATACTCCTTCCCAAAAAGATGCAAGGATGTGTGCCAAATGCCCTGTATGTCCACTCCAAGCACGCCTCTGATCATTGCCACTGCAGAGTCATTTCCAATATTGTATACCCACAACTCGACGCGCTGCATAAACACAAATTGTAATATTTTCTTTTATTTCGGATGAACAGGTGGAAGTTTGAAGACTTTGAAATCGGTGCATCGTTGGGGCGAGGGAAGTTTGGAAAAGTGTACCTGGCCCGGGAGAAGAAGTCTGGTTTCATTGTCGCACTAAAAATATTGCTAAAAACGGAAATCACTGAATGCAATGCAACAAAGCAGGTCAGAAGAGAGATCGAAATACAGAGCCACATGAAGCACGATAATATACTAAGGCTGTACGGATACTTCTACGATGACCTGAGTGTGTACATCATATTAGAGTATGCAGCAAAGGGAGAGATGTTCAAGTTGCTCCAAAAGAAGAAAAGGTTCACAGAGCAGGAGGCAGCCAAGTACATAGCAGAAATGGCGCACGCCCTAAAGTACATTCACACGAAAAACGTGATACACAGGGACATTAAGCCCGAGAATATTCTAATTGGAGCAGACAACAAGCTGAAAATTGCAGACTTTGGGTGGGCAGTGCACAACATAGACAGCAAAAGGTACACATTCTGCGGCACAATGGACTATCTTCCACCAGAGATGGTCTGCCACCAGAAGCACGATAAGTATGTGGATATATGGGGCATTGGTGTGCTTGCGTACGAGTTTGTGGTAGGAAACCCGCCATTTGAGGCAAAGGGAAGTACAGACGAGACATTCAAGAGGATAAAATCGATTGAGTTTACGTTTCCAACCTACCTATCAAATGCGTGTAAAGACTTCATTTCAAAATTACTTGTACGAGAGCCTGCAGGAAGACTCTCGATAGACCAGATACTATCTCATAGATGGATAAAAACAAATACCAGAGTAAGGAAGGAGTAGCTTTTATCTGTGGAATCCCAGAGTGTGAAATAATATGTACTCGATCCATTTGAGAATAAATTAATTCTGATCATGTTTTCATTTGAATGCATGCATTTTTTTATTTACGATGGGAAGCACAGCAAGTAAGTGCGTGTCTAGTTCACTGCATGTAATAAAGGTGAAGAAAGGTTCAGCTGCAGACAGGCACAGAATACTTCCGATCCTGCACTACATCACGCAGGTGAACGGAGAGTGTGTTCAAAATGAAAAAGACATCCGTAGGATAACAGAAGCATGGGAGGCAGGACAGGTGCAGCTCCTTATATATGATGCCAGGTCAAAAAAGGAGTCTGTTGTAGAGATGACCAGAAAGGACAGAGAAAATATTGGGTTTAGCATTAAGCTGCACAAAGGCGAAATGGTCCCACAGACATTCCGGATTCTGGACGTGGAGTACAACTCGCCTGCCTTGGAGTCAAGGCTAAGAAAGGACGAAGACTATATCATTGGGCACGAAAAGGGTGCATTTGTCTCTGAAGATGAATTTGAGCACGTTCTGCTCAGCCATAAAGGCGCACCGCTCATTCTGCAGGTGTACAATATAGGGATGCTTAGCATAAGAAAGGTAAAAATATCCCCGACCCAGCAGGGCGAGATTGGGTGCAGTCTGGGGGGTGGCATACTAAATGAAGTTCCGTATACTGAGGCAAGAATCGATCTGGTGGAGAAGACAGAGTGCTCTTATAAAGGCGAGAAGGCGGCTAAGGAAAAGGACAGTGCAAGCAGCATAAATGAATCTCAGAAGAGTGGCCCTGTCCCTAGTCTTCCAGACTCACATGCAGAAGAAAGCACCCAGATGGAGGAAGTGCCTATTGATTCCCCGAGTGCAGTCCTTCAGAGTGAGCAGGAGACAGCTGCAGAGCAAAACACAGTGAGAGAAAAGAGCAAAGAAGAAAAAGAGGCAGAAGAAAAAATGACAGCAAGTATACAGGAAATGCGGATCCACAATGCATGTGATATATCCAGCGCATCTGCCCTATCATATTCCAACGAGGGGGAAGAAGAGGAAAGACAGCTAGAGAAAGACCTACACCAGTCCTTATGTGAAACAAATGGATTTAACGAACAAGTAGTTTCTCCCAATGCAAGTGCGTTAGAAGATGCACCAATGAATGCGCCTGTCATAGATCACATCACAAGGATCTCCAATTCAGAATATAACGATATTTTAGGTGAGTGCGATATCCAAGGAATGCAAGATAATTCTGTTAACACACTCTATGGTTATGATAATTCTGCAAATATCGCGTCGTATATGCTAAACGGACAAGATAAAGATATGTACAACTACTCTAATCTGCCAGGCATGGATGCGTACAGTGGTTATGATGCACCATACAACCAGTATTTGTATAATGAAGGCGAAGAGATTGCCGCACAGCGAAGAGAGCTGCAGAGTCTTCGTGAAAAAGAACTTCGTGAGCGGGAGAGTGCTGTTCTTATGGAGATGCCCCGGGAGTACTACATGCAGGAGTGGCCTGCCCCAGAGAAGAACTATGCACAAGAAGCCATCTATCAGCCAAGCACACCGAAAGAACCAGAGCCAGTGCAGAAATCAGAACCCGAGCAGAAACCAGAGAAGCCCAAGGTTCAATTAGAGCCGACTCACAGTGTAAAAGAAACATTCCGTGAAACAGTTAAAGAGTATAAAGAGATTCCAAAGAAAGAAGAGCATAAAAATAGCCCAAAAGAGACAGATAATCAGCCTAAGCCTAAGCCAGTGGCTTCTTCACCAGCACCAAAGAAACAAGAGTGTGCTAAAAGTCCGTTTAAACATTCAGAGTTTCGGGAAACACAGCCTGGACCACTTGCAAAATACATGCCTCTACATTATCAGGAAGACCAAGGACTAGGCGGCTGCGAGTCTTCTTTCCCACCTGCACAGCCACAATTTCAGCCCGAGTATCAGCCGCAGCTCCAACCGCATTTCCAACCGCATTTCCAACCGCAACTCCAGCCATATCCAGTGAAGAGAGAAAAAGAAGTGCAAAGCCAAAGAGAGGATGAAAGGGAAGAGGATGACCAATTGGCACGGCAGCCTCCAAAAGATCTTTTTTATCTGCAGCCAGGTGACGAGGGCTATGGAAATGATGGGTTTTCCGAGTACTTCTAAGAGAGCAAGCATTTTCTGCTGAACTCGTATAAATAAAGGAATATTTTTATTTCGTGCGTATATGGTTGCAGTAACCGAATATGTGTTTACTGCATCGCAGTATTTTCGAGTTATTATATACGGGATGCTTATTCTATCTGGCAAGGTGTGCAGTGCACTGAAGAACTTAGCAGTAATACAGCACATAGGAGGAAAGGAGGGGGCAAAAATAATTCTGTTTAGCGTGTCGCAGATGGTTCTAAGCCTTCGGGAGATGCTTATTTTGCCTCTAGAGAAATACTATATTAAGAAGCAGGTTACAACTGTACATAATCAAATTATAGATGTTTTGGATGCAGAGCCAGATGCAGAAGAAAGCATATCTAAGCTTCTTGTAGAGAAAGCAGCAAAAATTAAAATAGCCGAGTCTCGCATCAAGTACCGCAAGAAGTATCTCGTGTATGGGCTGAAGTCTATTCTTATTGTATATATGCTCTTCCAAATGGTCTATTATATTTTTGCTGCAACTCTTGTATTTCTAGTGGCTGACGTGTGCATTAAGCTCCGGGTGCAAAGAGAGGAGGAAGAAATTGCGCATATTATATGCGAATATGATGTAAAGCAGGACCACATGTATAGGTCCCTTCGTTATTTGGAAAAGCCTGCAGAGCAGTCCCCGACACACAGAGAAAAAGAAAGCATAGTAACGAAGGTTTTGGCAGAGCACAAAAAGAGCTATCAGGAATATCTGGTCCAGCATATTCAGGCAACATTTATACGATCTGGATGGATAGTTCTGGGCTGTATTCTATTTCAGCTTTATTTCGCAGGATCTGTGCATCTTTTGCAGATAAGTGGAAAGAACACAGATTTATTCATTGTTATTTACAAAAAGATAGAAAAGCTAAGCAATGGCTTTATAAAATTCCTATGACCACAAACACTATAGAGACATGATATGCAGTGATAGTGAATGCAGATATAAAGCAGAAGTTAGACATCAGCAAGTACTTGAGCCACCAAGGCACAGCTTATTTCACCCTTCATTCAAGTTTAAATATTTAGCGTATGCGATATAAGCTCTTATATCTCAAGCATAGGAAGCCTTAGCTCTATAAGTTCCTGAATACATGCAAAGACAAGTCTGCAGTGCACGCTAGGCTTAGTGTATTTTAGACTATGCACTAATCCTACGCAGTATGTACATGCCTGTTGTCGAGTTTCTCTGCCCTAAAGCATGTAACTCCTTCACTGGGCCAGAAGTGTAGGTGAATTCTATTTTAGATTATTTTGTTTTAGGTGCATGCCAGTGTGCCACAAATGCCACTGCTTTTCTACGCAAAGTCACTTTGTAACTTAGACTCTTGGCCAATTTCTTCTATCTTTATGATCAAAGGATGTTTTCTGGAAAATATGTCTATATCTATATGATAATGAATGGGGTCTATAAATAGAGGATGAATATAATAAAATATAAAGAATCATAATGTAAGCCTACGGTTTTAGAGAAAACTCAAATTGCCCAATGCAGGCTACATTTGGAAAGTACACATGGCATACACTTGCTAGGAAGAAAGAAATAAATATTAAGTAAAAACTGCATAAATACATATGAAGTATTTTATTTCATTAGAATAGCATTCCAGCCGTACTTCTATGATATAGATGAATTAGCATAGACACTGCTAGTAATAATGTTTCATAGAGCCAAATATAACCAAAATACTTTATAAAATTATTCGGGCTATATCAGCATACTCAATGTATACTCTTCTTTTGCTAATATTATTATCCTGGATGGCTTCCTTCCTGTTCTTCATCTTGTTGATATGTGTATTTCCGCTGGCTATTTTAAAATAGCAAGTCTGCTCTGAATATGTGCTTTGAATTCTGCCCCAGCCACTTTAGTTTAATACTCTTTGCTTCTGCAAGATTAGCGAAAAAAGAACATCTTCTTAGAACAACTACTGCTGTAGCAAACAAAAAATTGCGAATTAAAATGCACTAGCATGGAGTGAAAACACTTTGAATAGCAATAATACCAGCACAGATGGTAATTATGAGAACTGCAAATACTCATTTCATACAAGAAAGAACTTTAAAAGATGAATGATTTATCTTTATTCCCTATTACTTATTCCTGTTAACTAATACGCCAATAACAACACAGGCTACAACAATAACACCGCAACCTACAAGAATAGGCTTCCAGTATTGAGAAAGGAAACCACCTTTTTCCTGTTTTGTTGATGTATTTATCTCACCAACTAAATCAGATGTCCTAAACATACTACTGTATAATCCCTGTGCTACTGCTTTCATTTCCACTTTGCCCTTATCCTGGCAAGAATGTGGTGTAGAGATGTTAGAAATGTGTAAAAAGTATTCTTCTGCTAGCTTTCCATCGTTATACTTTGATACAAGATCATTTACACTATCTGGGTTTTCTGGCTCCAATGAAACTGGAATACAAGACACACTAGAGGGATCTGGACCAAAGAATTCTTTGAGTTTTTGTTGGTTTACAGACATCTTCATGTCATGCGCAATACTACCTGACCCATCTTTTTTAAACTGCTCATCGGTGCATCCCTTCTTTAAAAACCTAATTGAATACTGGGCGTTACACAGATTTTCAAATGCGCTTTGGTGTTTCATAAAAGTACCCATGATAGTACTTTGGTCTATGGACATTTTTCCCGCATTTTCAGTATTCACAACAAGATTTATGATGTAGTTCATAGTAACAGAGTCCTCCACGCTTTCTTTCTGTGCATCTTCTGCTGGAGCACCGTCTGCTCCATCTGCTCCCTTTCCGCTTGCTGCTCCATCTGCTCCTTTTCCACCGGCTGCTTTGGTCTTGTTTGCTGGATTGCTTTCAGACTTACCACCTTTGCCTCCATTCACTCCATCGCCATCTTCTCCATCCTGGGCACTTTTATTATGCTTTTTTGCTGGAGGAGTCTCTTTAGTAAATGTGACACTATCTTTAGTGACAGCCACCAGATTTAAACCTGCATGACTATCTTGTACCTCAGTAGAAGCTAGCACCTTGAGCCCAAAAATATTCAACATTGCGAATCCTAAGCTTATCTTTGAGAACTTCATTGTAAATTAAAAAAAGAAAAATTATTTATATTTTTCAATATTGGCTCTTATCATTTTTTTTTATTTTCATTTTGGAGTCTATATTAAAATAAACAAATAGAATCCGGAATTTGTGTTTGTATTTTACTAAAATTCTGATAGAAAAACAATACGCTATTATTTGTGCTGCCAGATTTAAACACATCATAGGGAAATGTCAAAATATGCAAGAAAACAAAACATGCCATGCTGTATTTCATGTTTTCTTATTATCTTTAAAATATGGTGTTTTTTCGAAGGATCTTCTCTTTAGGGGGATGGTCTTAGAATAAACTAAGAAGAAAATTATTAAGCCTATAAATGCTGCCTACTGCACCCCTAAATTAAAAGTGCACTATTTTCAGTTCTTAACTTACCTAAGCGAGGGGAAGGGGTATCTAGCAAATCTGTCTTAAGAAGCAATTTTATTAACATTCAGATTGCATCCATAGCATTCTAGGCTTAGTACTTTTATCTCTTCGCTTATAGGTCAAATAGGTTTCCAATACATTTATATTCATTTTTGGAATTATATGTCTATACTAGTATGTATAATGCTCTTCTTATAGTGCTAGTTTAAAGCTTTGTGTTTCTTAAAATAAAATTCATATATTTTATGACAGTTCTGTTTCTTGGTCACTTAAAAATAGAATTGGCTATGAGTGCATGCCAATAACCTTTGTACACTTATAATGGATTTAGAAAAGCTTTATTCCTGCATGGAAAAATTGGAAATATTTGTTTAAGAATATTCATATATAGTGGAAGGCACTGCTAAGCATATGGATATATTGTGTTTTTGTGAAGTTCATGAAGCATAGTAATAGACTATCCATCGGCACTGCTAGATGCACATATTTATATGTTTAGAGCAGACACTAGATATTTTTCCCTTTTGGAGCACTATACTTGATTACACCAGAGTTAGTACTATTTATATATGTTCTTTCTTATCTTGCTAAGCTAGAATAGAATGTAGAAACTATTTTGTAATTGCATGCATGAATATTTATTTGTTCTTAGAAGAATAAAAGGCTAAAAGTATAAGTCGCCTAATGGCTTCGGTTAGACAGATAGAGTCTTTTGCAGCGTATTAATCTACAGATGAAACATGGCATTTCAAGCTAGAATTCATTCCAGCTGATTTTTCTCTTGAATTATTAGAAATAGCCATACTAGGCTGGGCATAATTTATTTCTTGTAGACCATTCATAGACCACCAGAAGATGCAAATCAATGCGATACTCCATAAGAGTAAAATCTTATTGATGAACTAAGGCAATATATCCACTATGAAAACACTATGATTGTGATCTTAATAAAACAATTAGAGCCCCTTGTAGTGTACTGGCCCATGATCAAAAACCCAGAAGGCAATGACAAACATTCATCTGCATTACTGAACTGGGAAGAGAGTTTCCCATTCTTGAGGCAGAAAACCCAGCAATCTATATTGCAGGCACAAGAAAGGGCTGCTGCGCGCCTTCAAGCCAGAGGAGACTAACACTATACTTGGCTAGATGCACAGAATGCTAGAAGAAGAAAATGCCAGAATATTTACAACAAAATCTGAACTATTTCATTAGCCAAGAATAGTTGTAGTACGTGGACAAGACCTCTTTGCTTAAAAGGATGTTATTCCTACTGATCTACTACCTTCAAATTATAACACCTTCATCTCTATGGCACTATAATAAAATGTAATTAAAATAGGTACATGTTCAAAATAAGCTAATCAAGTATCTATGACTCTTGTTATATATCGGGTTATATCTGCCTTTCACATAGATTCTGATAGGGAATATTCCCATAGATTTTAGCCTGAGTGGCAATGGTAGGAAAGGCTATTATATACATTCAAGCTATTCGGGTTATATAAAGTGCGTGGAAGAATATCTATACATAGAGTCATAAAGTGAATGTGTATCGTTTATTTGTTTATAGCATAGAAACAGCTGCAAGTATGGCTACAAATGCAAATCCTAGGGAGATGCTTGAACTGCTGCTGTTTGCTGAGTTGGTGGCCTTGGACTTCTTAACAACCTTAGATGCTGCGCCCTTGTCAGAGCTCTCATCTGCGCTACAGCTCTCGCTGTCGTCATCACTCTTGTCCTTTCCAGAGGATGCCTTAGAGGCTGATCCCTTGGTTGGGTTGGAGCTGGTTACAGAGCCCTTTTCGCTGCTTGCTGCGCTTATGTTTCCGAAGAACACTATGCTGAGGGTAGTGATAGTTAGTAATCCTGATAGTTTCATTTTATTTTTCACTGCTTTTCTCCTATTTATACCTTTATTTATCCATAGAGCTTTTAAACCATGTTCCAGACTACATCTATTTGAGGCATATTAAAAATTATAGTACCTAATAATGCGAATACGAATGATCTATTGATCTATTACCTTAATATACTCTAAGTAATTAAAAAGAACGCGCTTTAGACCAAGGCTACTTTAAATTAAAATGGAAATTAATGTGAAAATTAAAGGCTTTGATTTTTCCGGCTAGAGACTGGTCTGTTTTGTTCTATGCCCAGGCACATATGAGTACACTATAGCGCACCACAAGGCCATTGAAAAATATATATTAACTTATTCTAAATGATACGCCCTAAACTTAGTAGAGAAATTAACATTTGAGGCATGCATTAATGAATTCAGTGCTACAGGAAATTAATCATATTCTACCATGGCCTAGTGCATGGTGGGTTTTCCTTAAAAACAATATCAATAAATAGCTAGAGAGGCGTGACTAGCACTAATATATACAAAAGCACTGCCTTACACTCGCACCTATTCAGAAGATCTACCTACTCAGTACATGCTAGAGAAGAAGAAAGAATGAGTTATTCTTACTATCACAATTTCTTGCTGTATTCTGCTCTCCCTTAATAAATCTTTTGCTCTCTATAATGAATCTGCTACTCTCATAGAATTAAACCACACTTATGCTGAACTTTTCTTTTTCATGCGATGACGTGACATGACACTTTAAAATTTGCATTTTGACATGTCAACCGATATATCCCGAATTATATTTGACGGGCGCAAAAGGGAGCAACGCTCCATCTAGTAGATAGTAGTATATAAACTGATATAACCCGAATTGTTAAAAGAGTTTTATTTTTATCACTTTTTGCAAGTGCCTTTGGTGACTGTGACTTTTTTATTCGTATTTAATTTATTTCTTACTGTTGACACGTGCTACTTACTTTAATATTTTCATATGATTACATAGTGTCCTTCTGACATATAAAGAATCTTTCAGAAATTTAAATTGACATTGATAGACTCTTGTGGCCTCAAAATAATGATGTGTGATTTCACAACAATATATATAGATGTACGAGTCTAGATTAGATGCATTTTATTATTCTTTTCCTCTTGCCTTTCATTCTATGCGATAGTAGTGATGACAGTTGTAAGACTGCTTCTGAGATATCGATTTTTGCTGAGAAGCTGCACAGCCCTTCTCAATTTCTTTTCGTGTTTGCTGTATTTGGGATTCTCATTATGATAATTACACTTGGGCTCTTGGTGTGCGTGTACTTTGACTTCTTTAACTACGAATGGCCAAATAAACTTTTGTACGGCGAATTTGCAGCCAATGACAATTCGTGCAGTGCAGTGTTTTCCATAAAGAAGCCGTTTTGCACCGTTGCAGACACAGACGTAACATACCAAAACATAATGCATCACAACAAGCTAAAGCTGCCTCTGTGCAGAAGCCTCACAGAAAAGCCCATAGAAGAGGTTCCTAGTTTTATTTACAACTCAATTATGGCGCAGCTTATAAAAAATGGGCATGATACAGAGTTTCTTGGTTCTTCTAGTCGATCCGATGCTTTTCTTTCAAAACTTGTAGTTGTAGGAACAGAAAACATGTGCAACAAAACGTTGGCAGCAAAAAGTAGTTTGGGCCAGGAGGTGGACCCACAGGATCTTATTAAACAGCAGTGTGCAATAATAGCATGGATACTTGACGTGATAAACAACAAAGTAGAAGGATATGAGATTCTTCGCGATGCCGTTCTACTCTCTGTTAATGAAGTAGTAAGTAAGTATGCACCAGATTCGCTTGAGACATCAGTAGATATGAAGCTAGCAGAAAAGTCAGCTGAAGCTCTTCGTGCTCTAGTCAATCGCCACTAATAAAGCATACAGAAGTATTTCCATTGTTCTTAGATCTTTATTGCTGCAAAGTCTCTAGAATCGGATGTCTATTGAAATACCGTCTCTTAGGGAAAGCACAGTGTTTTCTAATAGACATTTTTCAATCATAGAGTACCGTGAAGAGAATAATAGGAAAACAATTTTAAGTGCTCTTAGCAGAAAGAAATTTCCTACTCTTCGCATTATATGGAATAATTAACAAATAAAGACAGTCTTCTTGCATTTGCTCTCTTTTCTATTTTTACTTATAATCCTGTGCTATATTACATCCCTTTGAATTCTTGCATTATTCTGTGTGGTTTTTCTGCTTGTGCTGTATTTCCAGTGCATTCAGAGTATATTTAAGTTTAGTCTATATATGAGTAAAATATTCTAATTTATTTTATGCATGAGTCTTAGTAATACTTTGTGCATTTTATATAGATTGGTTCTATAGCCTAATAGCAAGTTCTAATATGCAGGAATGTATTGCTGCCATACTAGCATCTATGACATGTCTTAGAACACTTCTACCAGCACTCGCTCTGTGGCTTGGTTACTGTGCCGGATATTTCCTCAAGTATCTTTGGAATGGTTTTTATAAGACGCACCCCTCCACATAGAATTATATTCTTGTTTAGTTCTTCCTTGCTAAGAATTTTCAGGACATTTTCAATATAGTTCTTTGGGCGTACTAAATCCTGCGATATCCCGTGTGCCTCCAGAACCTTAGAGGCCTCTTTTATTCTGGATGGCGCCAGAAGCACTTGAATCTTTTTCTGTGTTACTTTACTGGAGATATAGACATGTCCATTTTTTTGGATAATTTCTATGGTTTTATTCTGCAATAGCTCGTCATAGTGAAAGCAGTCAAGCAGCATTGATCTAAACCCAAAGAGAATAGAAATGCTATTCACATCACTAAGGCGCCCTGCTAGATATTCATTCAATATGGTTCTTCCCAGAGAAATTCCTGTGCCTGTGCATATAATAAATAAATCTCCCTGCACAGACAGCTGGCTTTTTTTAATGTCTATAGACACTGGGGCGCCTTTCTCCAGGTGTGCCAAATACTCTGAACACACTCCGTATATCTCTTTTGTATAGTGCTTTATTCGTATTCTGCCTGCAGTTATGCTGTATGTTGTGCCATCCCTCTTGCTTATTGTATAGTACCTAGGAAGAATCCTTCTTATCAGGCAAGCCTTGACTGACACTTTTATGTAGAAGTCTGTCAGAACATCCTTAAATGACTTTTTTGGCTTTAGTACATATGAGTAGTATAAGTCATACGAGGCACCTATATCTTTAAGCTTGTCCAAATACATGCTCTTAAGGTTGCCTGGACAGAAAATGTGTGCGTGTGTTCCTTTTAGAACTATATCGTACAACTGCTGCATGTGATGGTACATTGGAATTGAGTGATAGTCGATGTGCCGGCTGTCAAACTCTGCATCGTCAAGGAATATTTTTGCAGATGAATCCTTATAGCATGCATTCTCTGGCTTTATTGCCAAAACATCTCCAACAGAATATTCATGCCCATTGTCTATGGAAAATTGATACTCATAAACAGAGGAGTACATTGATCCAAGCGCACCTAAATCTGATATCTCTTCTTCTAAACCTGCTCCATCCACCCCAAGTATCCTTGCAATATCTGGGCATGCTGCAGGCGCAAGCTTCTTATGGCCAAGATAAATCCCAGTATACGGCGCCTGCACCTCTCTTGAGAATGCATGCCTTCTGCTTCCCTTTACCTCAGAATATATAGAGCCAAGGGCTTGCTTTAGACTTACCACCCACGGAACATACGCAGAATATACACCCATTGGATCTGCATCATCGCAGTCACATCTTTCGCACAAAGGAATTCCTCCTACTTGCTGCAGTCTATTAAACAGTCTTTTTCCTGCATAGTTGTACTTAGGATACGATGAATCACCGAGACACACTACTGCAAAGTAAAAGGAAAATGAGCCATTCCAGCTCTTTCTCCTCAGCTCTTTCCAAAATCTCTGCATATTATAGGGCGCATCCCCATCTCCAGTTGTTGAGCATACGAATACAATCACTGGCACATGCTTTAAGTCCTGCACATCAAGCCTGTCAAGATCAAATAGTTCAACTTTGTATTCTAGCCTGTCATTCCTGACTCCATCCATAGCAGTCTCTTCAGTATACACCTGAGATGAAATTGGCTGAGCAGAAGTTATATCTTTCTCTGGTGATTCATTTGAAGAAAGTACGCTGTTAGTGTATCCTTGAAAGGCACTCTCTGTAGCCTGCTTTTCATTTTCATTTGGGCGGGCATTGTTTACATGCACTTCCTGCAAGTCTTTCTTTAAAAGCTCTGCTATTTCAAAAGAGTTTCCAGAATTAGACCCAACGCCAACAGGAATAAAAAGCATTGAAAAAATGAAAAATGAAAATTAAATGAGCCAGACCGCAAAGCAGCTGCCAATAAAGGAGTTTGACACATCACTGAACCGGCTTGAAAAAGAGAATTTTGATTTGAAGCTGCAAATATCTCACCTAAGATCAAAATTAAATGAGCTAACTAACTCATCCCTCACATTCATTCCTACCTGCGACTGCAAAAGAACAAAAACAGAAACAAAGGATGTTTTGTCTGAGGTAAAAGTGGAGATGAAAAATCTTTTGGACCAGAACGAAATCATGAAGGCGCAGAACACAGACCTGCTGGAAAAGCTTGAGGATATTCAGAGAGAAAACGAGTCTTTGCGGAAAGACTGTGTAAAGCTGTCGCAGCACATAAGCGAGCAGACGAAAAGAGAGGCTGAAAGTAAGAATGTTCTGCACGAAATGAAGGCAGAAATTGAGACTGTAAAGGAAGAAATGGAAGAGGTTGAAAAGATAAAGCAGCAGAATAAAATGCTTAAGGAGGAGTACATGAGCTTAGATCGAATCGCAAAAAAGCTGGAGACAGAGTATAAAGAGGAGTACTCGCAGTTTACCTCTGAGAATGCATCACTTCAGAAAGTTAATAGCGAAATGAGGGAGAGAATAAAGAAAATGGAAAGCCAGCTAGAAGAGCAGGCGCAGAGAAATGCGCAGCTTGCAAGTGAGAACCATGCACTCTGCATAGAAAGAAGCGAACTCCAGCAGAACACAAGGACTTTAGAGTCTCTTAGGCAGAACATCCAAAACCAGCTGCATGTAAAGACCGACGAAGCACTCAAAACAAAAGAGATCGGTGAGAAGCTTGTAAATGAACTAAAATCAAAGAGCAAGCATGCACTGCTGCAGAAAGAAGAGGTGGAAAGAAGAGCCGAAGGAATAATAAAGAACAGAGATATGACAATACACCAGCTAAAGGATTTAATAGAAAGGTCAACCACTGAGATGCAAAATGTAAATATAAAAGTGTCTGCCATCCAGAGCGAAATGGGGCATTACATTAAATATCTTGTGTCACTCATTCACAGAATAGCCAAGTTCTCTGGAGAGATGGATCGGGCGAAAATGCTCTCTGCCTCTACTTTTGGGCAGTATAAGTCCAGAGTCATTCATATACAGAATGAGCAGTCACATAGGCAAGATCTGAAGTCCCAGAGAGAAAAGGAGACCATGCAAGACGTGGTGCTTGATGCAAAGAGAGAGATTGAAAGGATCCAGGCAGAGAAGGATAAGCTACTTGCAGAGCGGGAAGACCTGATTGGCCGGCTGCACATCACGCCAAACACGCTCAAAATCGCCAAAGACCTGGGAATAAACGAGTTCACAACGATAGACAATCTATTCATTACATGGAAGACCTCGCAGGACCAGATAGTGGAAGGCATAACCAGAAAGCACAAAGCAGAAGGAATGGAAAGAAGCAGAAAACTCGAGGAGTTCCAGACTAAGCTGCAGGCTGCTCTCTCTGAGCTTAATTTATGCAGGGCATATCTTGAAGAGAAGAAAAACATTATCAAATCGATTAGAAAGGCCCAAGGCCCCTCTTCTTTGCTGAATAGAATAGATGTGTCAAATAAGTAGTTCCTGCAATAAACTATGTATAAACTACTATATGCCTATTTTTATCCAGAGTTCCCTTGCTTGTTCCCTGCACTAGTGTTCTACTCAAGAAAACAGGGTGTTTTGTACATATTTGGCGATGCAATGGCTATTACCTTTTTTGTGCTGGAGTGCAGGTCTAAAGCCTTCAGATCTTATAACTAAATAGAAAAATATACACTTTAATTTTATATTACTGCAAAATCTTAATAGAAGTCCTAGGATATAGCACTTCTTAGGCCATAATATTCTGGTATGCTTCTGTACACCCATATATTTAAAAGCCCAAATATATACTCGTGGTATGTGTACTACTATACTATGCACAAACGTCTTTCTTCATGGGATAGTATCAAGAATGTTTGTAGGTATACCTATTTACACACCAGTAATTTGGTATATGCATTTATTTAGGGATGTAAGAACTCAATTTATGTAATTTTCAGCCATAGGTATAGAAATCCAAACACTAGTGGTTTAAAATCTCTAGTAGAGCGATCAAAGAATCTGTATTTTAGAACACTTAAAGAAAGAGAAATGAACTTATGGCAGCATGTATATGAACGCATGTACATTCTTGTAGCTTCTTACAAAGTGCATGTTTGTATGCCTTTACTATTATATGTGAAGTTTCATGCAACTGTCTTCCTGTCTAAAAGTAAATTATATTGCAGATAAGTGTCTTAACGGAGATAAAATTTATTTAACATTCTGAATATAAGCTGTAATAAGGCTTTGGCAAAAATACACCTTTAGTTTCTGAGAATATCTGCTTCTGGTTCCCTCAAGACAGTTTATATAGCTCGCCTGGTCCAAGCAGTGTTCTTTTCTGCCTCTAGTCTATACAGTGTATCTCTACTCTTTTATTATATCCTCATGCCTGTTTTTGAGTGGATTTCTTCCGGTATCATAAGGATCCTTATTTCCACTGGGGTAGATATTTGCGATTTAAAACCCTGCGACCAATCGTATCCTACAGCAACAGCTAAGTATCTTCCTGTGTTGTTGAACGCAGTTGCTGTGATGCACTTATCAATTACCGAGGACACGCTGGATGCTCCAGGCCCTCCAATTGCCACACGGCACTTCGCCTGTCTGTTCCATAGCATCACCACACCATCGGTTCCTGCGGTTAGAAGTGTCATGGGGAATGCTGGGTGGTAGTGAACAGAGTTAATGGGATATGCGTTTCTGTCTGTTGTAGTTTGTTTGCACCGGAAGGAGTAGTACATGGTGCTTAGACTGTTTCCAGGCCGGACAGCCACAATCTCCGCTTTAGACCCGGTTGTGCCTACAATTGCATCCTGCCCATCATTTGAGCAAGATATGCTTCTTAGCTGCCACTGGCTTTTAAGCTGGTACTTTGTGGCCGTCTGAATTGTTCCATACCCCATGGGCGTACTGGGCCTCAGCTTATTCTGGTATGCACTGTTTGTTGGCACCTGGACCTTCTCCAGTGTGTATGCATCGTATGATACAATGGTGTTGCTCAGCAGAATTGCTATTGTGTTCATCTTGCTGTCCATTGCGTACACCTTGTCCTCCATTAGCAGCTCTTTTGGCTGTGCCTGCGGGTTATTTATGTCCCAGACCTTAACTGTCTTATCCCAGCTGCCGGTGACCAAAGTTCTTGCACAAGTAAAAACCATTGCACTGACCCCTAGTGAGTGTCTCCCAAGAGTGGTCAGATTCCCTGTTCCCATGTCGATTACCCTAACAGCTCCATCTGCGCTTCCTGTGAACAGATACATTCCGTCACTGGAAAAACAGCTGCACAGAATGGGAGACCCGTTTGGATTTGGGATTGATGTTTTAAGAGCCATTGACTCATGCACATTCTGGTTGCTTGGCATGTAAATGTACACAGATCCATCCCAGGAACACGCCGTAAGAATATCGCTCACTGGACTGTATTTTATTGATGAAATGCTATCTGTGGGCGGCTGCTGCACTAAGAAGTCGGAGAGTAATACTTCTTTGTTTCCCTGCATACTTGTGGTTGTAGTTGGATTGTACATGCTCTATTATAAAGTCTTAAAATTTTTTCTATTTTTCATCCTTTTGCGTCTTAAAGCATTTTTGATTCTCTCTGCGTGGATATTGCTGTGCAAAAGCGGCTGCAAAGACACCTGGGCATGTGCGTGGTTTTCTTTAATATCCTCTCCAATAATGAACATTTCTTAGTGTGGCATTTTTAGCAAGAGAAAAATGAGCATTTCATTTGTAAATACGCAGGTGGCTCAAAATAAAGAGATCTTGCCATGCACTGATTCTTTCTAATGCATAGAATGCCATCTGGCAGAATGATTTTATGTATTTAGCTTAAATAAATTCGGGTTTAAATTAAGAAAATAATTAAATGGTTAATTATAGTTTAAACAGATGCATGTGCATACGCTGTTTATGATATTCTGGTTCTCTGCGAATCCCAATACACCCTTCTGCAGCTTCCTTAGTGAAATCACCCTAAGTGTTTTTTCCCTTAAATTAAAGGAAGTTCTGCAGCTTGTTGCAAGTGCTTTATAGTGGAATTATGTGCGGCTGTATGAAAAATACTTTTTGTTCAACATGTATTAGTCCAATTGGTCTAACATTTGTAATATAGCCTAAGCAGCTGTACTTCCAATTGCAAAGTTTTCTGGCTCCGCATTTTGGTCCATCCCAATGCTATCAGCACTTTTTAGCACTACTGATTCATCCTAGCATATTTTATTTTAATGCCCCTGAAAGTTCTCTTGATTTAAGAAAAATAATACTTTTCTGTGATAATATACACAGACGTATTTCTGGTTAAATAGAAAAATCTGGTCATTTTTTCTATATAAATAATTTTTTTAAATCTTTTTCATTATGATCCAATCACAGAAGACACCCATTAAGAAAATCATACTGGTTCTAGGAAGTGTGCTAGCGGCTTTCATTTTGATATTGCTGCCAGTGCTCTACACAAGAAGGAATTCCTGCAATAAAGAAACCTGCAGCCATGCAGAACACATAAGCATGCACGAGGATGGATGCAGCCATGAGGAGTCTGCACATGACGAATGTGTGCTGTTGGTTCAATCACGCCCACATGTGTTTGAAGGCATATTCATCCACAGAGCAGGGGTTTCTGCAGTGTATGAGAAGGAAAACATCATTCCAATCAGATCACTTAAGACAGAGGAGAAGGTAAAGGCTCCAGTAGGCTTCCTTGGAAGAATAAAGGGCTACTTTTTCAGAAAGTCCGAGGAGAAGGCTGAAGTTCCCACTGTTACTGCAGAGGAAATGGAAATCCAGCTAAACAACACCGAGAACATTATGTGGAACTACGACAAGCAGTTTGTCAAGGAGATCAACAAGATGAAGTCAAGAGAAAAGCAGATGCTCATTCTGGAGATCAGAAGCATGATTCTGAACTTATCAACAATCCTTCCATCCAAGCTTTCTCTGCTCGATGACTCAAACAACCTCTTTTGGCTTACTGTATACTGCTCTGGAGATCTTTTGGTAGACTGGATGGCATTTACCTTCACTGTTGAGGAGCTGTCTGAGGTTAAGATGAGAATCGAAGATCTCTTCAACTCCACCGAAGAGGCAGAAGTTCTTAGAAACAACCTACTTAGCATAGTGCAAAGCTTTATTACAAAGATAGCTAGCAAGACTGGTCTTGGTGGAAAGATAACCAAACAAAGAGAAAACGTTGCAACAATTCTGCGAGACTACAAGGCCACCCAGAAGATGGTGTGCGACATTGAGGAGTCCTGCGAGACAGAGAAGCTTCTTTTAGTCCTGGACGCCCTGTCATACCTCATTCCAATGACAGAGGAGTCAAACAAGGCCATTTTACAGACTGTAAACAGAGTGCAAGAAAGAATCTCCGGCCTGGCCCAGTCCATTGCCCTGAGACAGATGAACGACTACCTAAGCCTTACCAAGAAGTACAACTCAGAAATCATTGGCGCAATCAATGGATACATGAGATTTATTTCTGACTTTGAACAATACATTGGAGTCAACACCTTCAACACAGAAAACATCAAGAACGTTGAAAAAATGAACGATTCCACATTTGTATACGACTTTAAGCCAACAGCCAGTGCATCTGAGGTCATCAAAGGATCAAACAAGATGATCTCCGTTGCCAACATTCTCTTCAAGCAGTACATGCATCTTCTTAGCGAGAGAGACACAGAGACAGACTACACACTATTTATTCTGGACGAGAATGCAGAAGAGCCAGTAGTAATCGCAGAGCTCATATCAGAAGAAGAACAAGAAGCAGTTTTAGTTGAAGAAGACAATGAATAAATTGATATTTTGGTATTCCCAGCACCTCCTTCTACAGATCGCAAGCACCTCCTTCTACCCACCGCATTTTAATGAACACATAAGTCTCACTAACTCTGGGTCTATAAACATATACGTCTTTAAGCACTGCGCAGCACATACTAGCCAAAACTGAGAACCAAATACTCAAAGCACAGAAAATGTAAGGATATCATATTTATCTGTCACATTTATTTAGGATATATCTTCATATAGGCTTGCTTATTATGATGCACGCTCTTTCTATTATACTGCAAAGTGTGTCTACCTTCAACACACAAATATTTTGTACTATGCTGCTTTAGGCATGGCTATATTTCTTGCCGCATATTACAATTCCCGAATATTATTGTATACATTGTATATTTCATATGGGATGCCTTTATATAATAGCATGGTATACATAGAAGTATGGGCAGAACAAAACTCGCACTTCTATTTGATTTTTCTTGCAAAGTATTTGCATTTTTGCATAATAATTAGCACTATTCTGAAACAATGTTACTATTAAATACAACCATTGAGTAAACATTAAATGAAATTGGTTCTCCTACTGGTACTGCTGAAAGTATGCCATGGAAAGTTGCTGCAGTCCGTGAATAACCCCACACTGTATCTAGCAACAGACGGCGCAACCATTTACCTTAGCCCTGCAGAGCACACAATAAAAATAAAGCACAGGAAGGTGTATATAAGAAAGGGCAGCGAATACTACACAATAGGAGTAGAGCCAGACGAAACAAAGATCTTTGTGAAAAGGGAAAGGGAACCTGTATACTCAACTAGATCAATAATCACGACACAGGAGGTCTATAAGCCAGCCCCTGGCAGAAATAGCAGTCCTCCTGCATACAAAGAGATCCACTACATTCCATACGATAGGCAGGAGACCCCTGAAGCCCGCACAGAGCACCATTATCACATTGGTCTTTCGCAAAGCATCTCTACGCCCAAAGATGAGCCGCCAAAGCCGCCATACTCTCCGCGACCTGAATACTACAGCGAAAGGCCTGAGCGTATGCCATATCCAGAAGATCCACCGCGTGACTCAAGAAGACCGCCCCCATATAAAACAGATCCACCTCCACACAGAGAAGAAAGACCTCCCTATAGAGAAGAAAGTCCACCGTATAGAAAGAGTGATTACCCGCCATATAACTATCCACCATACCCAAGACCATATAGAGAGCTACCCCCGCGCCAAGAAGAACCTGCATATAATGACAAACCTCCCTTTAGATACGATCCTCTGTATAATCCATACACAGAGCCAGTTAACCCCATTTTTTCTCTGCCCACAGACCAGCAGACCATTCCATACTACAGGCCGTCTAGCAGGAAGAAGCGTGAAGACTTCTCTCATGAGAAGGAAGTTGAGAGCGACTCTGGTATAAATATCAGTCCATTTGATGTAATAATAGAAGAGGAAGGCAGCAAAATTGTGCATCTAAAGAGAGAAGGGAACGACCACTGCTTAAACTATTTCAATAATGCATTTTCATTCAGGCCATGCGCAGATACTACGAACATAATTAGGTTTAGAGTACTTGAAAGAGACAGTACACCCGTCATTCAACAAGACCCTATACCAATTGTTAAGGTCTTGCCTAGTGTTCAGAAAACACCATACTATGAGTGGCCTGGTTCTTTTCCCAATGATAATCCCCTGCCCAAAGGCATTGAAAGCACACCTATTCGTAGTAGAGTACTGGATAACACATCTTTATCCAGAAGTGTTAGTAGAAGTATTCTGCCCCCCAAAAGAAGGATATATAAAAGATCGATATCCCTCGCGCCGATACCAGATGAGGATGTCTTCTCCACGGACATAAAGGGCACTTCCGACGATGTGGAAATAAGAGAAAGAGTAACCTATGCGGATAAAACCATAGTTAGCCCAAGAGAAAAACATAAGCTTGATCTGGGGAAAATGTCTATGCCAAACTACGCCAGGCACGCTGATGCTATGTATAATAATATAAAGAACAGCTTATACAGCATGGGGTCAATGATTCATGCAGCAGACCTTCTAAAGGTGCCAAAGTCCAGGAAAAAGTACAAGTCTCGCGTGGTTAGACACCAGATTGATGACAGAAGTATTCTTGAGAAAGACGATGAAGAAGAAGGCACAGAAGAAGAACAGATCGAGAAGGAAATCCTTAAGTGGAGCAGAGGCCGGGATCGAAGAAATAGCAGCCTAAAGGACACATACAATAATCTTAAAATGAAAGGCAAGAATCTTAAAAAGCAAAGGTATAAAATAAACCAAAAGAAAGAAAGAAACAGGAACAGAGAAAAGGATTCAAACTCTACAGATGCCGAAAGTGAGAGCAGCATATCATTTATCCCCAGCCATGATGAGCGAGATGACAAAGAGATACGAGAAAAAAGACACAAAATTATACTGGATAATCATCACTCTATGCATAATAACCACGAAAAACACCATGCGGCTGAAAGCGACTGGTCAGACTTTAAATCTCATGAACACCATGAGGCTCCTAAGCATGTTGAGATACACCACTTAGCGCCTTCTGTTGTCCATATCACCCCGCATCCACCTCACATACCTGTCGCTAATCTGCACCACATAACAAAGAGTACAATTCATCCTATAAGCGATCCTTTTGCCATACATTCTCCATCTACTCCTAAACTATCCCCTTTCTTGAATATGCCAGAGCCAAATAACGAAGTTCACTTGCACACTGAGATTGTTCCAACAGTCCATGAAATCCACCCTGCGCCAATTCCCGTGGTGCATGATATTCCTGTTGCTCAGCCCACCATTACCATGGATCCTGTTCTGCTATCTCCTACTCCTGCGCCCTCTCTTCCACTCCAGATTCTACCACCTACCCCAATGGCGACTATTCCTGTCGTGACCCCAAGCATTTCTTCTTCTAATTCAGTAAGCGACATACTTTCTTCCTACTTAAATCCTATACAAAGCAATCTTATAGACAGTAAAATGTCTTCTCTAGGCACAGATAAATCTTTAATGCCGTCTTCCATGTTTAAAGCCCCAGAAATACACGCTCCTGCAGCACCTGCCAAGCCTTTAAATCCTGCCAAGCTCAACAGCCCTGTGCGCCCTACTCCTACACCTGCCATTGAAAGCTCAAAAAAGTCTAATAATAGCCTTAACTCTAGCTTTGCAAGCAATTTACTGAAAAATAGCCCATTCAATATAGACAGCAACCTAATTGGAAATGATCTTCTTGGAGGCAATTCATTCGGCATGAGTAAGAAGAACAGTCCATCTCCTTCTTCTACACCGGCTGGGCTTACCCCGCCTCCAAAGACCTCTACTCCATTTGGCGCATTCAATACTCCCTTATCGCCTGCTCCAAGTCTAAATAGCATGTCAAATCTGAATAATCTACCTGGAATGAATAGTCTGCCTAGTATGGATAATCTGAACAGCATGAATAGTCTAACTGGTATGGATAATCTGAACGGCATGGGTGGTATGAACAGTATGAACAATATAAGTGGTACGAGCAGTATGAATAATATGAGCGGTATGAACAGTATGAATATCCTTCCTAATGCAAATAATACTTCTAGCAATTCTTTTGGCATGAATAGCAGCAATCTACCTGGAACACCCAGCCCATTGACTGCTACTGGCGGAGACAATGCACCAATATCTCCTTCTAATCCGTTTGCTGCCAATTCTACTCTTAATCCTTTTGGAAACAGCTTTAATGACTCTATAAGCAAGTCGATAACTAAGTCCTTAAGCAACAATAGTACAATTGAAAGCGCTGCTTTAGGCAATCCAGAGGATAACTCCATGTTATACGCTAAAAACATACTAGATATTGCTCCCGGAAGTGGAACAGACACAAGCTCTATAGATTTGCTAAAAGACAAACTGAAGAACATATTTGGAGATGATACTGACAAAGACGACAATGTCACCCTAAATGGTATTCCTGTAGGAGATTCTTTAAGTAACAAGAATATGTTTTCAAATAAGTCAGCACAGCCTGCTTCTTTAAATGGCAGCGCAAATAGCGCCTTGAATACACAAAATAGCAAGCCAAGTGCATACGAAAATATTCTTAATCTGTTATCATAAATAAACTATAGAAATTATTAACTATGTTTCATGCTATATCCCTCAAGCTAACTGCACATTTAGTATACTCTTCATACAGACCTAGCTGGTGTATTGTGAGAGTCTTTATACAGGACAGCTGAAAAAGCTACATTTTAGTTGAACAATCCAATATAATCCAAAAATAAAAACCCTTAGTAAGCCTAATAAGTCTTTCAACCATGCCTTTTCTTCATAAAACAGCTGGACTGCTCAATATATTTCTAAAATATATGAAATGTAGTTGTGAAATATTTCTGCTTTCTACGCATATCCCATATGAAGTGCCCATCAATATAGTTGAAGAGCTCGAGGTGTCAAAGACTATTGCAAATAATGCATAAATTAAAGGAAACGTAAGGAAAGACAACATTATAAATTTTAAATAATTTTATAGCCAAGTAAAATGGAAGTAGCAATTAAAACATGCCCAAAGCAGCTGGAAGCAACATACGTAATGATAAAACCCGATGGTGTTAAGAGAAGATTAGTTGGCGAGATATTGGCCAGAATTGAGAGAAAGGGATATAACATCTCTTACATTCAGACCGACTTTGCCACTGAAGAAATTCTTAAGGAGCACTACAATGAGCTTGTCTCTAAGCCATTCTTCCCTGGCATTATAAAATACATGACCAGCGGGCCAGTGATTAAGCTGATAGTCACAGGGCACGAGGTCGTCAAGGGCATGAGAAAGATTCTCGGTGCAACCAACCCAAGAGAAGCAGACGTAGGCACCATTAGAGGTGATCTTGCTAACTGCGTAGGAAAGAATCTTTGCCATGCATCTGACTCAGTTGAGAATGCAAAGAGAGAAATCGGCATATGGATAAACAAGGAGTTACTCCAAAATGAATTCCCAATGGATGACTATAACATGATATACGAGAAATAATAAAGTACTCCGTATTAAAAGAGCCTTCTCTGTTTTGTATAATATTTAGCTATTTTGTTGGCTGTTTGTCTGCTAAGAAGGCATAGCAGGACAAAGTAACATTGCTTTAAGCTATGCTTTCTGCATTTTATGAGCTTCCTACTGCACACCAACAAACATGTCTTTCGTTTACCTCTATTATACATACTGTATCTACTTGGTATAGTGTGCTTTTAAGCTAAACAAATTCTATTTTCTTTTCTGTTCGTCTTCTGTGTTGAGTGGTTCTTTGAGTTTTTACTTTCTTTCGATTTACCTGTGCTTTAGCTTTTTTTTTGAAGTATAAAGCTGTTCATTTTTTTTGGATGATAGTCTTCTGCTGATGCATTTTATTTGCAAAAACCAAAGAAAATCAAAAAAGCGAGAAAACTAAAAGGAGTGAGCAAAGAAAGCTTTACCCCAAAAGAATGTTAAATTTACAAGGAAAGACCCAGTTGGATCTTAGCAGGATCGATTCTTTTCTATCATACCAACATCAAACTCTTTCAAAAAACCATCATCTTGTACTTCTTATTGGCATGATTAATAGAAGAGAAGACATATAAATTCAAGAACAGACCTATTAGACGAGTATATTCAGCCTATGCAAGAGATTATTATGCTTTTTTGAAAGAAAGTACTCTAATGGTAATGGAAGTCTTTATACATTACTAGAAAAATATTTTATTTACACAGTTCCAAAGAGCCTTCTAGAGGAATCAAGTCCATTTTTATTTCTAGTGCTACTAAGAGCTATATACCTGCTATTTTCTGCAGATAAATCTTCTTTATATACATTCTATTCTCTTGCATTGGCTTAAACTGTTTTGAGGTTTATTGTATGCCCTTTCTTTTCCACTTTCTGTTTTTACGTTAATAGCCTTGCATATGCATAGACATACTGTGTATGTGCTTTTCCATGAGTGTATATTTTATGTGTGTGTTTTCTACCTCAACTTTTAATTTTTATATCATGTATATTGTTTCTTTAGAACTAGATAATATGTGCATGCAGAAGAAATATAATACGACTGCCATTTGAAAAGAACTTTTCTGCAGAAGAAAAGTGCATTGATTTGCACAACATGCACCCCTAAATTATCAAATCTACAGCAATAGTACAGTAAAGCCAGTGATTCATAATAAAATAATATTCGATTTTTTATGGGCAATAATAATACAGAGGAGAAAGACTCTCTCCTGAATAAAATGAAGAAGGCAAAGCCTTTCTTTGAAACGGTATCCACTGAGAAAAAGACGCTGCAACCACAGCAGATTGAGCTGCAGGAGCACAAAGAGACTGCGCCGCCTGCTCCAAAGCCGCCTGCACCCAGCCAAGCTCTTCTTTTCTCTGCGCCCGGAACTCTCTACAAAAAACAGGAGAGTGGATGGGCAGAAATATCTCCAGGAAAGATACAGGCTAAGGCGCTTGCTAACAGCCGGGCACAGCTGTGTTTTGTATTGGATAATACTAGAATAGTGCTAAATGTTTTGATCTTAGACCTGGCCCATATAAAAGTGGCCAACTCTGCAGTGATATTCACGGGACTGGAGGAAAACAGCCAGACATACACAGGATGCGTCAAGATGAAACCACAGGACGCAGAGGGAGTAGAAAGGATACTTAAGCAGGAGAAAGAAAAATAGTGCCTCAAGAAGCAGCATGCCAAAAAGAAATGTCGCCACCCGGGATCGAACCGGGGACCTCATCCGTGTAAAGGATGCGTGATAACCACTACACTATGGCGACTCACTTTAAAATAAAGAAGCAGGCCAATTAGAACCATCTTTTGTGTATCCATAGTAAACAGTAGATCTGTTTCCATGGCTGCCCTTACTTAGCATTCGTGGAAATAAATAACAAAATGGACGATTCAAAGACATTCTCTACGAGCGGTGAGATGGATAACTCTGTGCCGCTGCGTATTACTATCTCTATTCTAAGCGCTACTTTTTCCACTGCGTATCCCACGCTTCTCTCTTGCATTATGTCTGATCCTGAGGAGGTCTTTATTTCTTTGCTTGCTGGATGCTTTGCGTTTATTGCGATTCCTGGAGTAAATTCAAAGAAAAAGCTAATAATATCCTGCGCGCTGTCCTTCCCTCTTTTTTTTATTCCAGAGGGATATGTGCGGGCCTTTTTAATTGGAATTGTTCTATCGTATGGTCAGACCGCGGCAGAGATGCACACTGCACACCTGTCATTGTGTGCGTTTCGAGAGAGCGCTCTTTCGCAGCTGGGAATTCTTCTTACAATGCAGACATGCCTTTTCTTCTTTTTCCTTTCGTTTATACCAAACTTTGAATGGCTGTGCTCCACATTTGTTTTTGTGCTTTCTCTTACTATAGTTGAAATTGCTGCTGTTGTATTTTTCGTGCCAGACCCACCAACTGAAATGATCACAAGCAACAACCTTAATGTGCTGTACAATGAGGTGTACTACACTCTGACAAATCTTTTTGGCAACACACCCTTCCACAACTTTCACAGGGAGTACACCGAGATTGTGGATCGATACAACAAAAAGGTTGTTCCTCTTTATCTGAGGATCAATGCTGTTGTGGAGAAGGTAAATGTATCGTTCATTTCTGCTGGTGTAGGTGGGCTGCTGTCCACAACAAACAACAATATATATCTGGTTATTTTCAGCTGTCTGAGCATGTTCAAATGGGTGTTCAGCAACCAGCACAACAAGGAGTATATTATTCTGAGCATAGCAAGCATTGCGCTGGTGCTTCTGGCCATGCTAGCATACAATGTAAAACCAATATTTATTATTCTTATAGGAATGAGCCTTTATCTTGTTCCGTCAAGCGACGGATATCTGAAGCTTGACAAGTACCTCATTGGAATATCCAATAGCATCCGGAACCTACTTGGGGTTGTTATTTTTGTCATCCTATGGAGGGAGCAGATAATAGACTAAATCCAGTGTATCGCATTATTTGGAGCTCTGGTTATATACTGTTGAGGTACTCCTTTGGTAAGAATACTAAAGTGAACTCTGGCCCTGCGGGCATACTGGCTCTGTATATAATGATTATTTAGAACCAAGTGCATGTGGCGCCGTTTGTTCTACCAGAGGATACCACCCGGTACATAGCAGAGATTCATCCACTCAGCAGTCTAAAGAGAGTCTTTTGTGCTGATTGGCTGTGAAAACTATATTAAACACACTCAGAGTATACTGACACTTATAATAAATTTATTTACTTCTATAGTTTATATACACTTAAAGGGGTGTCTTTATTTCTATGCATCTGTTGTTTTGCCTGGATTGTTTTCTGGCTTAGCGCCATTTTCATCTTTTTTGTCCATCTGGTTTGGGTCTGGGTTTTGTGCACCCTCAACGTTAGAGGCTTTATTCTCAGATTTATTTTCTTCAGGATTGCTATTAGCATTTTCAGCTGGCTTACCTTCTGCACCTGCTTCTGCTGGTTTGCCCTCTGCACTTGCTGTCCCTGCTTCTGCTGCTGGAGAGTTTGCATTTTCAGCTGGATTAACATTTGCATTTTCAGCTGGCTTTCCACCTGCACCTGCTTCTGCTGGTTTAGCATTCGCATTTTCTGCTTGCTTACCCTCTGCCCCTGCTGCTGGTGGATTTCCATTCGCATCCGCTGCTGCAGGCTTACCCTCTGTACCTGCTGCTGGTGGATTAGCATTTGCACCTGCAGGATTAGCATTTGCATTTTCAGCTGGCTTGCCCTCTGCACCTGCTGCGCCTTCTGCTGGTTTAGCATTCGCATCCGCTGCAGGTTTTCCATCTGCACCTGCTGCTGAAGGATTAGCATTTGCATTTTCAGCTGGAGGATTTCCATTTGCATCGGCTGCTGGTTTGCCATCTGCTCCTGCTTCTGCTGGTTTAGCATTCGCATCCGCTGCAGGCTTACCCTCTGCACTTGCTTCTGCAGGTTTAGCATTTGCCCCTGCTTCTGCTGGTTTGCCACCTGCTTCTGCTGGTTTTCCATCTTCTTTTGGGGTTTTCCCTGTTAGATCACTTGCTACATCAAGAGCTGTGCCAGCAGGAGATTTTTTAACTGCAGTTCCTGCAGCTTTTGCTATTTTTTTACTAACAGATCCTCCTATTTCGCCTATTTTGTCTTTTAACGAATCAAATGAAAATCCACTTACACTATTTATGTATATTATAGCATATGATACTACTATTGCAAATAATATATTCATACTCTCAGCACTCTTTTTTGTATTTATAAGATGTCATATCAAATAAGTGCATGCTTTCCAATGAAAGTACAAAAACAAACCAATACAATTCTTACTTTCCAAAAGTGATTTTGTCCCCTCTTTTATACTTGCCAATAGGCTTTGCTAATTTTGACCACTTAAAAGGCTATCTAATGCAGTGCATCCAAAATGCACTTGCAGTCATAGAATAAAAGTCTTCAAAAAAATGTTTAAAATAAAACAAAGACTCTTACTATTCTGTAGGAGTACACAAATGTATTTTACAAAATAAATAAATACAGACAATATATTATTTAGAGACTAAGTTTCTGCATTCGAGATATTATTTATATTAATTTAGATGGTATGAGTTGGGCTAGACTTGCAGCTCACACAAAGAGAATAAAAACAACTATTTTCCCTCTGGCTGTGCAGAGGCAGATTATAGTTATCTCTGATGAAATGTAGCAGATATAACAAGAGAATTATTTATTGTGAGTTTGGTTTGATACTATGCCTGCATACAAAGATCGCAGTGAATTGCATAGCAATAAGTATCTATTAATATAGGTGCTGTGTCTGAGGCTGCTGAAAAGCCTTGCACAGATTTGTTCTAGAGTATTTTCATGACATAGCAGGAACAGAAACTGCATTATCCCTTGATGCCACCCAGGGGAATTAGTCTGCAAACTTTATTAGAGAGTCCGGTCTTTTTACAGTACTCAACCACTTTGTCTATACACTTATATGTTCTGCTAGACTCTTCTCCTATCTTGTTAATGTTCCTGACACGCATTGAGACATTCGCGTTAGCAAGCTCTTCTTTGATGCTTTCTTCTGTAACTGCCTGCTTGGCATCCTTTCGGCGAACAAGTCTGCCAGAGCCGTGGCAGGTCACATAATCCACGTTTTCGCCCTTTTCCCCAGCTGACAAGACATAGCTGCCTGTGCTCATGGATCCGCCAACAGACACAACATATGGACAGTGCACGCTTCCTTGCTGTGCGCACTCAGATGTAGATGCATCTTCTTTACCAGATGCAGCACCCATCTCTTTTCGCTCTTTGTCACCATATGGCACGATCTGCGTGCTTCCCTTTCGTATCCTTACGACTTTCTTGCCGTTTCTCTCTTCCAGCCGTACAATGTTGTGCGCAGAGTCGCTTATTACTTGCATGGTGAAGTCCTGGGGCAGGCCTATGCCAGGAACACAGGTTGGCTGCGCAGTGTTTGGGCCATCAGTAGATGGCTGATTAGCCTTGATTATCTCTCTGAATACATCTTCTACTTCTTTTCCTATCACTACTCTATTGCAGAAAGCAAAGTTACTGCACGCATTGACAGTTTCAAAGTATTTTTCTGCCAAGGGATCATTTATAGGGATCTCCACAGTTCCAGTTTGCATATAGACATCTTGTTGCTCTGCGCACTTATTTAGAAGTCTTGTCACAGCGGTGCTGCCTACTGATCTGCTGCCTGTATGCACAGACACACAAACAGTATCGAGATCAAGGCCAAGCCGTGCACACACTTCTTTATCAAACACGTCCCCAACAACCTGCACTTCAATGTAATGGTTGCCATCTCCCAGGGTGCCCAGCTGCTTTCTTGCTGCTGCACGCGTCTTCTGGTCCAGCAGCTTCTTTACGTTTTGCACAGGCAGACAGCCATTTGACTCTGTGCATAGAGCATCCATTTCAGTTGCTATTCCCAGCTCGATTAAATACGGCACGCCATTCTGTAGTATTTTATCCGTGTCAATCTCTTTGGATAGCGGGATAATTCTGTCTTTTATCCCAATGCACTCAAAAGCGCGCGTCATAAAAGCCTCACGAATCGAAAGAAATTCACTTCTTTTTATATTTGTGGCCCACAGTCTTACACCGCAGTTTATGTCAAACCCAATCATTTCTGGAATGATCTTGCAGTCTGGGTGGCTTGGGTCAAAGGAGCATGAAATGCCAACTGGAAACTGTTTTCCTGCATGGGCATCTGGGAGTGCAACAATCTTTGTCATATATGGGCGCGCAAGTAAAGAGGCTAGCTGGTCAAGAAGTGTGCTTCCGGCATCGCCGTCTGTTAAAACATGATAGTATTCCTCAGGAGAAAATATCTGGCACGTGGTTGTGCTTGTAGATGGGTTGGATATAGTTAGGCAGTCTTCAACTATTCTAATTTGCAGGTCCTTTAATAGACAATTTTCACGGTCCAGTGCAGCATACTCTTTTAGCTCTTTAAGTACATCTGACATTTTTGCAAAGCTGTAAAATAAATTGTTTTATAAACGGCTTAGCAGAAACATGGCAGAATGCAAAATAGAACTTAACGCATCTGCAAGTCAATTACATTCAAACAAAAATGCTTATTTATTCAAGTGCGGACTGCCAATTTGCAATTTGTGGAAACATTCATGCTGTTCATTTATGCATAGATAATGAAACTAAAAAGAGTAAAGAAGACAGATTGTGTGCTCTTGACCGCACACAAATATCTTTACAGATAGACATACTTATGTGTACTAGGTAGATTTTTTAGTTTTAATTAAGAAGTGCAGTGCTAGTTCTGGGCAGTTAATATATACATCAATTAGACTTCTGTTATGCCGATATATAAGTTATAGCTCTAACTAATGCATATTTTTAATTATACTGTGCTTAGAATACAGCTTTAAATACCTAGTTGTTAGCGATACTCAGGCTAGAGTACATGCAAGCTACATTAAGTAGCAGCTAGATATTTATAAAGGTATACGCAAAAGGAGTCCTTTCTCTAAAGTATTTTCTATATACGCATGCAGCCAAGGGCACAGTGTGCAATCTTGCTGTACGACTTAGTTACATGAAGCACCAGCCTAATAAACACATGTTCTACATTCAAAATCACTAGCAGCAGCATTGACTAAAATTAAGAAATATTTATATAACCGACAAGAAGCACTGCAGTGTGAATGGGTAAAGACAGTGCTAGTTCTTGTAAGCCTAAAATATACTATAAGACAAAGAACCAATAAAGCCAAAGCATATATGCATCTTAAGCAGGCTATACTGTAAATATTATGGCCCTGGAGCCATGCAGAGCAAGGTATTATGAAAGTGTGCTTTTTGCGGAAATAAATAGAATATGTTCAGAGCAAATGAAAGCCAAATAATTTTATGGAAGTAAAAAAATAATTGCAGGTCAAAGAAGTCCACAGAAAGGTCATAATGCACAAATACACCTCTTTACATAATTTAATCTAGCTGTTCTTCTCGTATATCTCAAAGTACTTTTCATATTCGCTTTCGCTCATTCTTTCTTTGTCCTCCTCTGTTATATCCTTGTATGGCTTTGGCACGCCCTCAACCTCAACCATTTCTAGCTCTGGCTCAGTGCCTGCGCTGACAGAGTCAATAGCCACCTCCTGCTCTTTCTTTCCAGGGGATTTCTCCTTTTCGCTTTCTATCTCGATCTCAGGGACACTGACCCCCTCTTCAATCTCATCCTCAGCAAACAGTTGCTTTCTTCCTGAGTACTCCACATCTCTCTCTTCCAGGTCAGCTGTGTCTTTTGGCGAAGTAGGGCTTTTGGCCTTGCCCTGATCAACGCCCAGGCTCTCAATCTCTTTCAGAAGAATGATAATGCAGTTCACCTCCTCCATTAGCTTTTTGAAAATATCAGAGGCTACGGTTTTTTCGTTTTCGCTGCTTTCTTTTTTCTCTTTCAATTCGCTTTGGCACTCGCTGCAGTTAAAGGTAAATGTGGTGCTGTTTAGGAGGGACTGCACGTCCAAGAGGGAGTGCATCACATCGCACTGTTCGCAGTGGTACATGATCTTGGTTTCTCTGTCCCGCATTTTTGTCTCCAGCTGCTTCGTCATGACAAACATCTTGTACTTCACAATGTTTATGATCTGCGCAAAGTTCAGAGAAAAGGTTGTCTTTGTTGTCTGCATGCCATCCGGCTTGATGTCGTTCGTGGTGGAAGAAGAGAGAATTCTGTCGTCCTTTAGCTTCACTGCAAGCCGGTTGAACTCTCTTGGGAGAAGCTTCATTTTATCAGCCAAATCATCCTCGGAAAGAACCATGTGGTGCAGCATTATGTCCATGATCACAACGTGGTGCGGCTCATAGAACATTCGCACAACCCGTTTAATCAGCTCTTCCATTGGAGTACTTGCTGCGGCCATGCAAAAGCAAAAAAGTTTGTATATAACCCAAGCACAGCAGAGAGGAAGCTGCCTCGCTGGAACAGGCCACGGAGCGCGTAGATGCATACATTGTGTCGGGGGACTAGCTCAGTGGTAGAGTGTCCGCTTTGCATGCGGAAGGTCGGGGGTTCGATCCCCTCGTTCTCCATTTTTAGTATTTTTTTGCACCTTATCCCTGCAAATATGGAAGCAAAGGAGCACAAGGAAGAAATTCACGCACAAGACCCCATCCCAGAAACAGAGGAGGAGCAGATAAGAAGAAGGAGAGAGGAGTATACAAAACTCTCTGAGAAGGACGACATTATTTTCTCGGCCTCTGCGATTCTATACAGATTCCAAATAGAAACAAAGTCCTGGGTTGGCCGAGGAAAGGGGAAGCTGCGTGTTTCTCTTGAGCCAACCAGCAAGAAGTACAGAATCACCCAGATCCGGGAAAAGGTTTTCAAGCTCGGGTGCAACCACTATATAGAGAAGGAAACAGTCCTGACAAAGTACTCCCTGGCAGAGCACTCTTGGATGTGGACCACATTCGGAGATGACTGCGGGGATGGCCTGGACAAGACACAGAAGCTTCTGACTCGGTTCACCACTGCAGAGGATGCAGAGAAGTTCTTTGCTGCAGTAGAAAAGGGCCGGGCACAGGCAGAAAAGCCAAAGGAAGAGCGTGAAGGACCAGCAGAGAAGAAGGCTGAGCACACGGAGGAAGCTAAGGAGGACAAGGAGGAGAGCCAGGACGGCGACAAGCCCTCTAAGCCAGAAACCAAGGCGCAGGATGATGCCCCGAAGGCGGAAGAGAAAGAAGATGCAAAAAAAGACTAGATTCTTAGAAGAAACTAGTTTATTTTAGACTATTATCGTGTTAGCTGGATGCTAATGGACAAATAAAGTTTTGTTCTTATTTGTTTTTACTTGGTCTGACCATGCACATTTTACTGCCTTAACTTTTTCTATACAGCTAGACTGCAATATCTGTTAGGACTAATTTCAGATCATGTACATTTTTGGTTGCATATTTGCTTGATGCATCACAAATATTAAATGTACGCGCCTGTTTCAAAAACTGATCTAGCCAGGTGAGGCTTCTGGAAATTCAAGCTATACCAAATTGTATGCCTGTTTGATTTGTGTTAGAGTTGCAGAGTAATGGGGTATATGCTTTTAACTAGGCACATACTATTACGCTGACAGGTGTCTCTGTGTATTCTAGCACACATCTTGAAACTCTGTTTTAAAGTTGTAAAACACCTCTTAAATGAAGACCTCTTTGTGTTTTTAATGCGCACACTGAAAGAGAAGCTAACTCAGTCCTTTCTTCTTCTGAAAAGAACGTTAGAGACTAAAGTAGAGCCAGCAAAGCCTGATAATGCGCCATTTGTTCAAGACGTGCTTAAAAGGCTTAATGAAATAGCAAAAAGCAAAGAAGATCAGTCTATGGCAGTACGGAATAAAGAAAAGGACACAAGGGAAATTCAAAGTATAAAAGAAGGAATTGAGTCTCTTTTGAAAATTGCAGGAAGGCAGGAGCAGGTGCAAAAGCAGCTGGAGACACAAAGACAGCAGGAAGTGAAAAAACAAGAGGAAATCAAAAGACAGCAGGAACTGCAGAAAAAGCAGGAGGAAACAAGGCAGCAGAAAATACAGTATGCTCGGGAGAATAAAGAGTATCTGGAGCAACTAGAAAGAATGACATCATCCAGTTCGTCCTCAGGTTCATCATCCAGCTCATCGTCCAGTTCCTCAAGCTCATCATCAAGCACAGACAAGGAAAGTGACAAAGAACATCAGGATAATGAATCTGAATGCTCAATTTCCAGCTATATTAATTCCTTCTTCACGCAAAAGCCACAGGCTGAGGCCAAATATATTCCATTAGGGCAGAAACCGTCAAAGATATCAAAGATGCCAAAGGAACAGAAAAGCCAGGACACACATAAAAAGGAGAAGTCTACAAGTAGAGTGTGTGGAGTACCTGCTGCATCTTCCAAAGAGTCTTCCAATGCAAAGGAAATGATGCAAATAAAGAATACTAATGAACTGCCCAGTAAGCGAGAAAAACAAAAAAATATCCAGACGGCCAAAACAATTCCCTTGGAAACAAAAAAGCCTATGCTTTCTTCGCTAGTGCCAAAAAAAGAGAGCACTTCCGAAAAAGACATAAAAAAGACAAGAAGCACAGCAGCACAAAGCACACAGATACCGGTTGCCAAAAAGATAGTGCCAATTGTGATTGGAGGAAGGATTCGGGCGGATGTCTTATCTGAGGAGTCTGGGGATACACCAAACCCATCTGCATCCTCTGACAACTCCATATCTGAGTCTGTATCAACTGCAGACATTTCCACAAGCAGTCCCGTATTTAGTAACCCTGAGATGGTGCGTGTTGAGGACAAGCTGAAGTTTATTAGCAAACAGGGAACAGTAGAGGACGATGCCAGGCTCTATGGAATGATCACCAAGACAATTGAAAAAATGAAAGAGCGAAAGGACTTTGAGGCAATAAAAATGTCAATGCAGATGGACATTGCAAGAAAGTATATAAAGGACTTTATCGATCTTCGAATGGCCATGCAGAAGAGCCAGCCTGATGCAACAAAGCAGGATAAAATAAACAAAAGAAAAAGACTGCAAAGAAGACTTGACTCAACAGCACCCTATAATTAGTTCGTACTGTTTTACAATAAATGCCATGTTTTATTTTTCTTTTTTTATAAATTTGTGCTAGTCTTCCTAAAAAATTAAACTTGTCCACACTAAACTTACTCATTTATTTTAATGCCTTGCCTATTTACATGCAAAATATTCATTAACTAAAAGTATAAGTATTTTGGAATAGATTCGTATATATTAGAAACACCAGGGCAGCTACACTCAGTATATACAGTGATTGCGTATATAGTGATAAGTAAGTTCTTTTATAGAGTATTGCAGTTCTAGTTATGGCAATACACAGACAACCATAAAAATTCAGTGCACTAATCGATCTAAATTAGATGATGAACACATAAAGAATAGATTAAATAAGGCTTGTTCTGCATAGATAAGTATGTTTTTATAAAATTGCTTACAAGTGTATTTTCTATCTTTTAGTTTTTTATACAAGAGAATAGTGTCAAAATGATCACCGGTGTATTTATGTATGCAGATTGGATAAATAAATTAGGCCACTTAAAGCACAGAACTGCTTCTGCACATTGGTTAAATATAAATATAAGTGAAATATAGAAAAACAGCCAAAATGATACATTTCTAGAAATAGAAATAACGGATTCTGAGGGGGATGAAAGGCGAGAAATTACAACAGTTAAGAAAAAATCTTTTTTCGATTTGCAAGAAATGATCATTAGGCTAATACTAAATCTAGTGATGTTGCAGAGCATTCTTACAAGAGTTAATATGGCAGACATAAAGACAGTTAGCGAGACTTTAGTTGGCGAGAAGCAGGACGTGTTTATTAACACAAAAGGTCCATTAAATTTACTCCGTGGATATATTGAACACCAAAGCGGATATATGTACAACAAGCGATTTTATTCATCTGAAATAGACACAGACTATGCATTGACCAAGAGAGAAAAACCTAGCCCAGACTCTATTCAGCGCTATACATTTACAAGGACACCTGTCAATGATAGGGTATATAAAGACTTTAATACAAAAACACCAGAAGGCAAGTATCTTAGTACCTATCACATGCAGTTAATAAAGATGTTTCCGTCAGCAGATGGAAGTCTTTCCATTGAGGCAGGCAGGTCAAATGCACTTACAAACTTTCTAAGAGCAGAACATGTTAAGAAAGACACAAAGTATATTCTTGCAGCACTTCTTCTTCTCTCAGAAGGCGTTGAAATTAAAATAGATGTAGACCATACGGGAGAAAAAAAGAAGCTTGTCATAAAAAGTAAGACAAACAAGGAGAAAGTGTTTGTGAATGTGGACATGTATATAGCAGGTACAGACCCAGTCACTAAGGAGCATAAAGAGAATATCTATCAAAGCGAAGCAGCAGAAATTGTCAAATTCTATATACGGTGCAGAGACAATCCACTTCTAAAGAAAGATGGCGAGTTTGCAATACCTTCCACTAGAGAAGAGTTTGAAAGTGGCTTATTTCTGAACAGCGCAGCTTTCCTCATACAAACGTATATATATGAGTTCATTGACACAGTAGAAAGCTACAAGGACCTTGTGAATGCAGTGCATGAACTACTGGTTGATCAAGTAGTTAAAAAGGAGAATCCCGAACAGACGAAGAAGAAGAGCAAGAGCAGCAAAATATTTGATGAGCTCTTCCTGGCAAAAGAAGCATTTGATGAAAATATAAAGTACATTGCATCTTTCACGGACCTTATAAAAACCACAAATGAAGAAGCTAAATTTCCCTTCTGCAATGATAGTCAGCTGCCGCAGTACACTAAAGTGCCGCTTTGTAAATTAGACAAGTCTGGCTTTGAGTTAGACGAATCCTTAAAATACAGTAACTGTGTAGAGTCAGCCCTTCTTGGACTGTTCTGCTGTCTGGCATACAATCCAGAGACAAAAGAGTATGAAACCGATCACATGGGAGAAAAAATAAGTGATGAGTTGAGAGACTTCTTTAAAAAGTATCCTAAGCCAACTGACATTATTAACATTGAAATGCACAAGGATTGGTGTATGGTTGTTGCCTGTTTGGATAGTGATGATATTGACTATAAAAGCAATAAAAACGAGATTCTATCTGGGCTTGAAAATGTATTTCTGGTAATTGCAGAAATAACAGGCCAGAAGGAAGAAGCAATGGAGCTAGTTGAGCATATAAAAGCTGCATGCGAAAATTCAGAATTAGATGAAAAAACAACAGAATGTATTGCAAATAAGATAGAATCTATCATTACATCACTATCTAAGAATAAGAATGTAAAAGTAAACTGCGAAAAAATGGAACTTACCACAAGATCAAGTAATAAGCCAGATGTTTCTCTTAAAATTGAAATTTCTTATGTATTTGATGGAGCAGAGAATGGAATTGCTTTGTCTGTAGAAGCTGGGCATAGCAAGGTTCAGGTTCTTTCACTTCCAATAGCTAATTCTGAACAAATTAAAGAAAAGTATAAAGAAGTAAAAAACATTTATAACAAAGTAGACAACTATACAGGATACATTGTTACTAAGTATGTTGAAGCAAGATTGAAAGTTTTGGGAAATACAGACTATAGTATCTTAGATAACTGCAAGAATAGCATAAAAGAAATCTTACAAGGTGATTCTGAGAGCTTATCTAAAATATTCTTATTAGATAAGATTATTGACAGTGACATTAAGGCTTATATTATGGAGCAGTTTATAGCCTGTACTATAGATAAAGAGATAGCCACAACCAATGCTGTAGCATGCTTTACAGCAAATATTCTAGGAAGTTCTTCGCTTGGTAATACTCTAGCTAGGCGTAAAATGGTACAATTCTTCCCAATGCATACAAGATGGCAGGAATACTATCCAAAGCTTGGGTTTAAGCTAGGTGAAAATCTGCCAAATTTAGACATTACAAACCGCCATTCTAGAATACAGGATTTTTTAGATGCAATAGTAGCATGGCCAGCACCTATCACAGTCAAGGCCTTATGCAACTACCTTAAAGTAAGTATTAAAAATGCAGAAATGATGGGATATTTACTAAAAAACTTCATATCTGCCAAAAGCCTATTTAATCATATTGTGGGTGAGGGGGCAGTAGACAACTTAGTGAAATTTCACTCCCTTATTAAAGATTCAGAAAAGCTCACTTATTTAAACTCTACGTATGTTTCTTGGTTTATCTATACATGTGTGGGCGAACAGGTGTTTTCACCAGAGTTTATTAAGACAGTCTACAGCTATATACTCCTTGATGATTTGCCGAGTACGAATGAACTTAAAAGATTAGGGTTTTCTACTAATGATTTTGAAAAATGCTTAAATGTTTTAGAAGAAAAGAAAACTCTTCTATGCTCAGAAGATGACGCACAAAGCGAAGAAAACCATGATAAACTAGTATTATACTTTGAAATAGCTATGTACTAGATGATCTAGATTAGAATATAACACCAATCGCATATGGATGAAATATAACCTAAATATTCTCTAGTGGTGGAAGTGTTTTGGCATGAATGCAATAATCTAGAATACCTAGTGCAGAGATTAGAATCATACTGAATCTGTTCTGCTGCAGTCTAATAATGACAATTCTGATCTTTAGTTTGTTTTAGTGTGACACATATTGCTTTGAAAATAAAAATTAGCTATTTACACTTTTATGCTTCCATAGCTTTCCATTTTATTATAGACCTTTGGGCAATTTCTCAAATATATGCGAGGACATCACTACATAAGAAATCTGTAGAATAAGCGTGCACAGGCACTCCACCGAACAAATAAAGAGTATGCAAAATAAAAATGCATAGATTGAATTTGACACAAGTGAATGCCTCAGCCATGTAGCTGGTTTTAATATTTAAAACAATGAAGATAGTAAGTTGTTATAGCCACAAAACATTACATTATATTCTGTTTATATATCCGCATGCAGGCTGTTAATCGATGAAAAGCCGTTTGCAAATATTTATCTATCTGCTGCTAATTCAATGCGCGCATATACTTGCCTTTGAGAACCCTACAAGTACCTATGTTCCAACGAACGTTGACTTTGGTTTAATTGTTCTCAGAAAGACTATAATTTCAATAAGAGTGTATATACCTAGTAGCGTTGCGGAAATGTATAGAGACCACGAAATAGAAATTGCCCCCAAGGTAATTGCTATCTTCAAAATAGTTGAGAATGGTATAAATAGAACTCTCAAAAATCTAAGGAGCGAAAAATACTACAGTCTTCATCCAATTATTACAATAGTTGACTCTAATGACCCAAGAATAAGAACATGCCCCAACTCGATTGCGGAGCTGTCTCTTTTCCTATCAAACATATACAATCTTGATCTTGGCGCAACTTCTTTTATTTTTATTACTCTATGTCCCCTTGCTGCTATTAGGGCGCATCCTATATATCTTCCGCAAAAGCACTTTTATATCAGCCAGGGCATTACTGGCACACATAATACAATGAACATTATTTTATCTGAAGTAGACCACTATTTGCTTGTAAACGCTCTTGCAAGAGCTATTCTTAAAGCCTGTGATTTGTATACAATAGAGCCACTGGCAGTGCATTCCCTTCATGGCGACGGAGATGTGGCTTTAATAAATATAAGAGTTTTAAAAGAGACTGCACATGAAATGCTTCTTAAGGAATATCTGGGTGAATGAGCTTTACAATACCTGTGACTTGATCTAGAGCAGCCAGATTTACACGCATTCTAATGAGTGCCATGAAAATACCATTTTAAATAAAAATCTAAAGGTTTGTAAGTCTAGCATATTTAGAGTAAATAGAACTGCTGCCAGGAACGGCTTTTGCAGGTTTTTTGAAGAAAATGCATATGTGTGAAGCAGCTCTTATAGACATTAAGTCAGCAAACAAATGACCAGTAGTGCTTTCTGGTGCATCTCACTCTATAAACTTGCATTAATCAAAATAGTAAAGAGATAATTTGAAAAAAACTGACAAGTTGTCAAATCAGTCTTTATTATTTATGTGCAGTTTCTTCTTGCAGTGAGAAGGAACCTAGCATTGTCACACCTACGCACTGGCATCTGTGACGGGCCTTTTAGATGCTGCATAGGCTGTTAATTACGCCTGCATTGCATTTAGTCTCTATGTAGCACCCTTTAATAGGAGTGCTTTTTGCATGCATTGGCAGAAATAGAAATTGAGTGCCTGCCCCTTCCAAGCACGTCATTCCTGTTGTGCAGATTTTTAGGCCTATCATCTTTCATTTCTTATTTATGTCTTTTACACATCTGCTGCTCACTCTAGGATCTTCCTTCTGCAATTGCGGATCATTCTTCTTTTTCATAAGCTGCTCGCACAGCCCAATGTTTTGGCTATTAACCCGGGTGTTTAAAAAATGGTGAGGATTCAAAGACTTCTCTAGGGTTTTGACAAGATCGCTCACTTTTGGCGCATATACAGACTGCTCGTCGCTTTCAAATGCCTGTATGTGCTTTTCCTTTTTCTTCTGCTCTTTCATTTCAAAAAACAAACCCAGAAATTATCTTTCAATGTTTCACTCCTCAGGCGAACGAACAGACCACCAGCTTTCACCGATGTACTTTTGCGCAACATCTGGCATCAGCTGCCCCACAGGAGGGAACACGCCCTCAACTATCTCATACAGACTGCAGTGCGTTAGCTTCACAATTCCCTTTCTTCCTGTAGATATCTCGCTTAGTGTGTTCACAATGAAGATCCGCCCTGGATCTATCTCGCACACCTCGTATGCAATGCGGTCACTTTCCTTGTTCCCAAATCCTGCATATATGCGGCCCCTCCGCAGAAGTCCCTTTATCTCAGAAATCACAGATATTTTGAACTCCTCTGGGCCCTGCACCATCTCCTTATAAATAGCAGATAAAAGGCGCCCTGGAAATAGGATCACTGGGCCAAGCGGCAGGCTCTGCTCCTCCTGCTCAACTCTTTCAAGATATGCCTTTGTGAAGCCAATGTGCCCTATTGGCCGGGAGGACAGATAAATGATCTTGTAGCCATTCTCAACAATTTTGTTGTACAGAGCAGCAATCCCAGAGTGTGTCCAGTCCTTCCCCATGGCACCGTATATATACCCAACAATATCGCTTTTTGTGATGGTTCCGTCAATGTCAGAGACAACAACTTTATCTGTCTCGCTCCACAGATAGATATTGCATGTGAGAAAGATTGGGGTTCCGGATAGGCGATATACGGTCTTATTCGGGCCGGGCAGCAAATGCATTTTTTCTATGTAGTGGTCAGGCAGATAAACCTCGCGCTGTCTTCTGTCCGGAGACTGCTCTGGCCGCACTCTCTTTCGCAGCAGCTGCTTGACCAAAAACTTTTCTGTGTACTTTTCATTCACCTGGTCTGCTCCATCGCCCTCCGTCTCTTCATCGCATGCATGCCCTCTGCGCCTTTCCACGCAAAAGTAAAGCTCGCTAAACAGGCAGAACGCCATATAGAAGACAATCTTTGGGCTTGTCTCCTCGTAAAGCCCGATAACAACCATGTCATTGCCCAAAAACGTTTTTATCTTATGCTCATTAAAGACCTCCTCTATCTTATTCGGAATAACTTGTTTGAAAATGCACTCGCTAAATACATACTGTCTGTGCAGAATGCACTCATAGACCCGCTCGTAGTTTGCAAGAAGAAAGGCATAGTTGTCGTCAGACTCCACAAACATCTTGAAAGACTTGAATGGAACATTCACCAAGGGATGCCCTGGGTGGCTTTGGTTATGGAGGGAGAAAAACACATTCCCCTCTCGGTCTAGGCGCGCTTCAACATTGACTACCCTGTCGTTTACTATTAAAATAACCTCCCGTGAGGTTTTAAACGACTGCACGTTTCCAAAGCGAGCATGAAACCCAGTGGAGTGGAACCCCTTGGCTGTTTTGCAGACTATTACATCATTTGCCCCGCTCATTTGCCCTGGATGCATATCCTTATACAAGTCTGACACCGAGTTAAGCACTCTCCCCATAAAGTTCATAGAATGTAAAAAACATCTTCATTTATTGTGTTTGTTTCTTAATTTGGGCCAGAGTGCTCTCGCTTACTTCTAGCCACCTATTCATCTCCATTGTAGATTTTCTTAAAGACTCATCGACTTTCTCCTCAGCTGCCTTGAGAGCCTTTAGCTCACTATCCACGCCTGCTGTCTCTTGCTTAAGAAAATCAGAAAGAGCTGCAGAGGGAGCAGCAATATGCGAGGCCAAAATGCTGGAAATTGTCTGTGGGCATGTGATATCGTACAGTGGGGTGGGGGGCTTCATCAGCAGAACATCAAGTTCGTTGAGCTTTGAGGGTATGGAGTACTTCAGAAGGAGCTGTGTGAAAAGTGCATTGATGTCATCTTTGACGCCTTCCTGGATCTGTGCTTCTGCAAACAGCTGTGTAAGCATCTTTTCAAAGGAGGACTTTAGCTTTACAAGGCGAGGCCCATCCATTTATAAAAATAATTTGCGCCCAGGATATATTCTGCCTATTCAATATCCAGTGGGCAGCAGGCCCCAGGCAAGATATACAAAAAGTGGTACAGCCTGTACAGTGCGAATATCTGCACATATACCAAGCATTTATGCCTCTATTAAAATCCATTGTATTTTAGCTTTGCAAAGCATAGTGGCTCAGTCTCCTATCCAAACCATTAATGCGCAGTCAATATGAATAAAGACAGAAGTATATAAATGACTATTTATTAGTGTCTATCAAGTATATAGTGCACTTGCACATACAGCTAGGCGGCAGTGTATGCAGTGTGGCTAGAGTACCAGAGCACTCTATACCCACAAAGCACATGCTCTTTAAGACTTCTGCACTTCTTTCAGAAGACGACTTCCTTCAAGAAGAGCTAAATAAAGACAATACCGAGTGAGTTATTTATTGAAAATAGACCTTTGTCTTTGCACAGCACAAAGCATGCCTGCTTCTTATTAAAGCTGCAGTTCAAGCCATTACGAGGCGTGCATGCCCTCTGCATGTAAATATAGACACCTAGAGAGGCGTTTTTGCGTTACTGGCCTAGATTTGCAGTATACTTTTGGAGAGCAAGCTTAATTGGAAGCATGTCTTCCCCAGAGGCTAGTTGGCAAGTGATGTATGCCTTCTTATATGGAAGAATCTCCTTTATTTTTGAGCTAAGCTTTTCAGAGTAATCCTTAGTGTCGCCGCTCTGCACGGCGTATATATGTATTTTGGACTTTTCTCGGTCCATGAAAACTTTGAAGAAAATTTCGCCAGTCGCTCCAGGGACAACTTCTTCGTAGAATAGAGGAGGCGCGTTGTTCATGCAGAAGGAGGCCAGTTTGGATATATATGAAAACACGGGGTAACACGGGGCAAACTCAGAGTAAAAATGGAAAATGCTCCCTCCGAGAATCGAACTCAGGTCTGCACGGCCACAACGTGCCATAATAACCACTATACTAAAGGAGCCACTAAAAAATGAAATTCCAAGTACCAGAGGATTCAGCGGGCAGTTGCGTGATAAAGTATTTTTTTATTCTAGGCAGATGAAAAAAAGCCTACGAGAGTGTTTTAAAACAAAGGCATCTGCTGTTTTTGGGGAGTTTTCGCGAAATGCGTATCTTCGGGAGGTTGTGAAGTACATAACTGACCGATATGCAAAAAAAAAGTACTTTGAGCGGCAGGCGCCTCAGCCGCCCCAGAAAAAAACGAGGCTGTCATCTTTTGAGAACTTCACAGAAACCACCTCAATCAACAAATGCACACTTTGCGTTGTGGTTCCAAACAAAGGACTTATTGCTGAGATTGTGGCGCGGCTCATGGCAGAGAAGAGTATTCTTGGAGAGGACATAAAAACAGAGAAGTATGCAATTGTAGGGGATGAGGACGATGACTTCATGATGCCTCTAATGTATGCGGACGGCGAGTTTAAAGAAGCATACAACAGCCAGGCGGATGTGATTTTGGCCACCACAAAGGCCATGGTAACGCTGGGGGACCAAAAGCTGGACAGATCAAAGTATTTCATCCAGACTGCGGAGGAGCTAGTGGACTTTGCACGGAAAGCCAAGAATGATCTGAACATATACTCCTTCCTGTCCGGCGTGGACACTGTAATTGTGCTTGATGCAGACATTCTTCTTATACAGAACTCCGTCTCGTTCTACGAAACACTAAAAATCCTGGAGGAGGCGCGCCCCGCCATAAGGCCACAGATGAATCTGCGCTACCTAAGCAGCGGAGAGGAGAAGAAAGCCTTTGTCTTCCTTGCTGGTGTGATTTCTCCCGCACTAGTCTCTCTTATTGAGAAAAAGCCAGGGCACATGATAGTTAGTAAAAAGGAGAGTGCAGAGCCCGCCTCCTCTGAAACGCTGGAAAGCACGCCTGCATGCTATCCGTACAGTGTGTGTCTTAAGCTGAATAAGACCGTGGCTACTGAGAAGTATGCAGACCACCACATTACAACTCTCTTGAATTCATACGAGAGGACTCTGGTGATTGTAAAGGACTCTGTTGAGATGGAAAAAATCAAAACAGAAATTCATAATAGCTCTGGGTTCGCAGAAAAGAACATCTTCTTTATAGACGAGTTTACTGCAGAAAGCAAGATCAAGGAGGAGATAAAATCAAAGATTCTAAGAAAAGTATGGATAATCACAGAGAGATTTATATTCTACAGGAAGAAAAGGCTTTCCCGTATACTCACTCCATACAGCCCAATAAAGATATTTGCTCCCTATGTTGTAAACCCAAGAATTCTGCAGCTTGCAATAAGCAAAACAGAAGATCTAGAGGAAACTGAGAATGGCTTATACAATGCACCAATAACACTTGTTATATCAAGCGAAGAAGAAAGATATTTTGTAAACGACCTTTTTGGACGGCAGGTTTCTATCAGCAAACTCTTTGAGTACTCCGATGAGACCACTATTAATGTGCAGGAGAAATAAAACATGCGGATATATCTGTCTTCTGGCAGCTTTAAACACAGATGCATCTTCTGACTGCCTGCATTCTTTGTATTAAGGACAGGAAAAAAAATGTGCAGGCAAATATTTGACACTATGCATAACTAAAATAAAATTAGATTTTTAATCTATTCGAATAGAAATTAACGCCCACTGCGAATGAATGTGCTGATTTCAGGAGATATATTTAACTACTTTCAACCTGCAGGGTATTTTTATTCGCGATTTTCTTAATGGTTTTTGGTTTCCAGAAGTTTTATATCTAGATTTAATATAGCTAACTTTGAGAAAGTATATAAATATAAGATAAGAAATTAAAAAAGCAAAGTTTAGTATGACTAAGTCTAATGTTTTGAGGAAAAATCATCTAGCACAGTGCATGATTATGATCTACCATTAAAACTTCATATATCCTCTTCACTTTTCATCTCTATAGTAAAGCAAATAAAGCTCAAAATGTATTTTACTCTATATCAATGGCATAGCAGGCAGAGAAGTGCAATCTGCTGGCTGCGTTTCCAATCTTTATATGTATTCGGGAGAGTTATGTTGCAGATCGATCTTTTATGCATTACTAGCTCTTGTGGAAGAATTCTATCAACTACTAATGTGCAAGAAGTCTTTAGAATGGCACTTTGAAATAGTTTCATTTTATGTGGCCTCTGCATAGATGGTTTGCTTTTTAGTCTTTAAATCGCACAAAATGGTTTTGCAAAGTGTTAGAGCCTGAGCTGCCTGCGTTACTAGGCATGCCCCAAATGAGCCTTCTTATGCAAGCAAATTTAAGCCATAAATATTTTTAGTTTTTATATGAACAACTCGCAGCTGAATACGGATGCAGTTCCTTTCATCATTGGAGTGTCTAGCATCGTTCTTATGCTGGCCTTCAGTGCTGTTGGCTCAATTGTTGGATCTGTCAAAGCAGCTTCATCAGCTGCTGTGGTTGCAAATCGAGGAATAGACCTGGTGACTAAATCGTACTTGCCAGTGCTGTTTGCATCTGCAGGATTTATGTACTCTCTTATTGTGACATTTTTCTCAATACGCGAGCTGACCACCGACATTACTTTGAAGACAGCCATGCGAATTTTTGCCTCCTGCACTATTTATGGGGTTGGCGCACTCTTTTCGGGCATAGCGATTGGAGAGGCAAACAAGCACGGCATTGTGCGGCTGAGTGAAAACAGAAAGGTGTTTCTTTCCATGCTTATTGTCAACTCAACAATTGAGATGGTTGCAGTGTTTGCTCTAATCTGCTCAGTTATGCTTCTCCTAGGCGGTGCTACAAAATAAAAGAATTCTTGGGCAAACAGAATCCTAAGATATATCCAGGGTATGCTGTTAATAAAAAGAAGCCCTAATGTGTGGAACGGCAGGCATAAATGAACAACCTCAGCAAGGTTTTCTTTAATGAATAATATAAAATATACTGACTAGATTTGTATTTTGAATAGATACACAAATGATGAGATCTTCGTAATAAAGTATATCTACTCAACGCATCTTATATTTTTCACAAGCCCCTTAGCCTATCTACCTTTTATGTAATAGCACCAATTTAACTCCGTAATGTATATTGTCTTTGTATGGTCTATCGGTATTCAGCTATTTTCCTCATGTTGAATGCATGGCCATTTATATAATTTGTGTGTTTAACTAGGTATTCCATCCAATACGAGGCTTTTAAAGATTCTGGTGGGCTAAACTATATAAGAAAAATATCTTTATTTGTGGTATATTCATGTCTTGTACTCTAGACTAATTGTCTATAATCTTTCTTTTGAGCTTGTCCAGAGTAAACTAGAAACTGATATTATATTTTTAAGACTCTGAGTATGTATGCATGTAAGCACTCGCACTGAAATTACATTTCTTAGACACTTAGCGATGCTTTTAAATTTTTCTGTTTACTTCTACCCAGCAGCTTGAATGAACACCTTTTCTATTATTTTTCAATATAGTCTATGCATTGGCATAAAAAGACTCTGGGCATAAATTAAGTATTTTTTTGCCTGCTACTAGACAGCTCACTTGATAAAATTCTGGGTTCCTAATAGAAACTGTTTGGCACGTGTTTTAGTCTGGTTTCAGGCTGCGCTCAATATAATCGGGAGAAGAAAGAACACAGCATGATGGGTGAGTTTGCAGCAGAAGAGTGGCTTGAAAGATCTGTTCGAAGGAGCAGAGATGCTTACAGCCGGATCAAAATGAACTTGACAGTACGTGGAAAGGATGTGATCGTTTCCTCAAAGTACAAGGAGCCTGTAGAAAGAATCAAGGAAGTAATTAAAGCACTTGATGGAATAGAAAGAGCAAAGTCTGTTCTAATGCTAGACGGGGCCTCGAGCATACCAGAGAAAAAAGTGCAGGAGTACAAAGAATACAAAGAGATAGCACAAGATCTAAAAGCCTATAGGAAAACAGAAATAATTTCAAGCCTTCTTGAGCGAGTAAACGAGCGTCTGCAGGAAATAGAAAACTCTCTAAATGAGCTGAGCAAGAAGAGGCTAGTTTCTTCCCTTCAAGGGAAAAGCCAGGAAAACTGGGCAGAGTTTTTAGTTGACAAAGATCGAAAGACACAGCTGTTTCTGGTGTTGGTCGAGAAGTATGCAGAAACAGTGGTGAAGCACAATATAAAGGAGGACTCTGCTGCGATAAGCACCATGGTGGTGGATATTGAAATACTTGCAAAAAGAGGATTTGCAGAAGAGCAGGTGTCTTCTGTCATTCAAGGCATAAACAAGTTTATTGGGATGCAGATTGTTCACCATATTGGAAAGCAGTGCTACATCTTTATTAAGAGTCTCAACGCGCCAATACGAAAGCTAGAGGAATTTTTGGAGTTTATTTGTGGGTTTCTATCTTCTGAAATTGAGGGTGTTATGAAGAAGCAGAGAATCCATGCAAAGGTCCGCAAACTGGTTGTAGACGCGTACAAAACTCTGTACACGGAGGCAGAAGAGCAGTTTATAACGGGTGCAGTAAACCAGAAAAGGCTGCTCGACAGAGACCTTTTCTATCTAATAGAGTCTCTCTATCAGGCCGAGAAGATCAAGGGGTTTCTGGATATAAAGCAGCACCTTCAGCGAAAGCTAGGGGAGTTCTATAAAATATCAGAAAAGAAAGCAAAAAGAACGACATCAAAGCTAGAGAGTCTTATATTTTCTCTCAACTCAGCTGCAATAATTAACACTATAAAGCACAAGAAGATAGAAACAGATGAAATAGCGCAAGAGGTGGCGCAGGAGATGCGAAGAAAAGTGGAAAAGGCAGTAGACGCTCCAGAGGTTAAAAATAAGATAGGAGAGCTGCTGAAGCACATTGAAAGAGCATATGTCAAAGCAAAGCACTACAATCTTCCTGGGGAGCACAAGGCATACATTGTGCTAGAGTATAAAAAAACTGTTCGAGAGATAGGAAACAGATTTGGAGGGCTTGACGATGTGAGTGACTCGCATCTTTCTTCAATAATTGAGGGGTTCTTTAATGGTCCAGAGCGAAAAATACTAAAGTAGAAAGGCAAGCCTTGCGAATATGTAATAGTAGATGCATGTGCATAAAAATAAAGCTCTAAATATAAAATCTTGTTTGAAGTATACAGCAGAAAGGCCTATCCAACACAGGGTCTGCAACGAAACATAGCACTGTGTGCAGCATTATGGATTTGTCTGGTGCACTTTCGCTTTGATTCTGTATATACAATAATAAATTCTGCTTTATTATATATTTATTGAACATGCATAATTAGAGAGTATCTTAGTGCTATTTTCTACTTTTCATAGAAACTTTTGGTTTTATTGGCAATAAAGCTTCCATTGGGCATATATGTAAGATGTAATTCGACCTGGCTATAGATTAATTTTTATATAGAAGTGTGTGTTTTAATAAAACTTTGCGTCGTAAAATGGTAAAGTTTCTATAAATAAAATAAATCTATATTCTTCTGAAGATTTTTATAAATTTATTCTATTTTAAAATACAAATAGGCTCTAATTACTGCGGTTTATTTTCTCTTCTGAAATATTAGACCTGGTCACAAAAATATTGAGTTACAGAGAGTGTTCTCCAATAGAGTTGGTAGACAATTAGTTACTCACTCTTAGAAGAATAAAGGCTGAGATTCTAAGTTCCTTAGTAACTTCATGTAAAAACAGAGCTCTTGATAGCATACTTCTCTACACCCTGTCTAGATTGCCCCAAAGCCAATACAAATACATATTGCTGCTCTGGAAAAATAAATTTACAAATTCAGCTGTATACTTTCAACCCAGAGAAGTGCAATAAATGATATTTAGCTTTAGTACAATAATAAATTAGGAAAAAAAATTATCTTTTGAATTTAGTATGAAAAGCAGTTTTACGATAGATGGACACCGCTTTGAGATTAAGTTGAACAAAAGAGATATAAACGAAAGATATAAAAAGTATCACCAAAAGAGATTTGGACTGTGCATTCGCAGCACAAGCAAAAAACAGACTATAAATGAGATAAATAATATTTTCGATAATAATATATCGATCGAATCTACAGAGCTCTTAAATAATGAAAGAGAATTTATTTTAGCATCAGTAAACAATATTCTCTGTTGGGGAATATACTTAAAAGGAGAGACTGAGCAGGGAATGCTTCTCCCTGGGAGTTCAAAAGAAAATACGCTGTGCAACTTAGATGTAAAAGACATGGAAGACCCTTCTTTAATGTATAAACTTGCAAAATCTCGAAATCTAGTTCTGTCTGAAGATGTGAAAGATTCATTATTATACACACTAAATATTTATCTTACAAGCTGGCTGGAGAAAATTGACCACCTAGGTACTCTGGATAGGCTTAAAAGGGATGAATACATAAATATAGTGGCTGAGCACTCATCTAGAAAAAAAATAATAGAAGCGCTTTATTCGAGCGAGACATTAAGCAACAGCTCCAGTATGATTATATCAAGTTTTCATGATTTTCATATTAATATCATAGAGAAATACCAACTAAAAGACCTTTTTACTACAAAGATAGACAATACGCCTATTTTGTTTGTTGGGTTTGGGTATATGCATGCAAATTTGAAAGATATGGCTGCAAAACTAAAGACAGCTCTTAATACTGTGTCTGAACTTAAAAGAGACAGCCCCAATTTAGAATTAGAAATATGCAAAGATACAGTTTCTAAACATATTCCATTGAACATTCTATCCATAGTTTTATCAATGCATGAGCACAGGGTGGCATTGAGAGGTATTTATAATGAGTACACTGCAATATTCAACCAGTTGCAAATCAATAGCATCCATTCCTTGTCCATAGAAGATACTATGAATGATATTCCAGCGCTAGAATCAATGCTCTTTCTAGATAATGCTGTTATAAAGGAAATTGCTGATAGAGATGAATTAAAGATTTTAAAACATCTATACTACCCAATAGATCTGCCGAAAGTACTAGAAAAAATTCAAAAAGAAAATATAAAGGCTGAGAATATATTAGAAGAAAAAGAACAAGATGCGTCAAAAACCCATCACATTGATAAAGACCATCTACTCGGATCTGCAGAAGTTTTAGATGTGTTTAAAGAAAGTATTGAATGTATGGAGAAAGATAGTTGCAGCTTAAAGATAGAAAAACATAACCCGAATGCATTTATTAAAACAATAAGTCCAAAGGTAGCAGAAAGGAATAGCACAATTAACACCGGCATGTCTGAAAAAGGGGGCACGCCAGGTGCAAGTACTGCTGAGCATCATAGGATAGAAGAAATGAATGAGGAGATGGTGAGTTTGTTTTCTAGCCTATTTCGGCAAGAAGAAGACGATGTGGAGAAAGACATTGCAGAGGTAAAAGAGATAGATAATGAGTTTGCAGTCTCATCATATGAAGAAACCCGTAAAAAAACAATTGGAATGTTTTTTCTATTGGTTTTCGCTATGTATAGTATACTGATTTATTCAATGAGTAATTATTCGGGTGCTTTACATTCACGCTCATAATTTTAATCCGCTCTAAAAATAGGGTTTACTGCTTTATATTTCACTATTGCAATTAATATAATGTGCTTTGTTCTTTTCTCCTATCTTGAATAGGGCTTTAATACAAAAGTATCTTGGAAAGAGGCGCTTTAAGATGCAGCTTGGAGGGAGTTAATTTCAAAAAAGTAGCTGCATATTCTTAACTATTTAGCTCAATATTTTATTAATATTTGAAATAAATTATATCCTTGCATTGTGCTCTTTTCTATAGTAAGCTAAGTGGTTATATTTTTGTGTATGTATTACTTAGCGTTCAGAAAGCATTTATTCCTGCACTGCAATTCTAGACATATGCATGTGTGCATAGATGTAGCGCTATCCTGGAAAGAAGATACATAGCCCTGCTTTCTGAATATTAAAAGGCTTTTACCATCATTCGGGTTAAAATAGCATTTCGGGTTATATACAGAACGCCTTTAGTTTCCAAAGTATAATAGTAAAAAATAATTTGGCACAGGTGGGTAGCAAGAAAAGCACACTAAATGTAGAAGAACTAGCTTCTTTGCACAGTTCAGTATGAGCACCATTAATAATAGAAGTAGATGGTTAAAACAAGAAGCATGGCATATCTAAACCAGAATTTATTAAATATCTAGAAACATAGAGCTTCTCATTTAGTGTAATCGCATAGTATACGTAATGCTATTTTAAGCATTACTTTAAGAAAAAAGAACATCTCATACCAAGAGATGACCAAAACAGAAAGTATTAAAAGGCCTGCAAAGAAGTAAACATACTGATTCAGAATGGATATAAGAAAGCCTTTATAGTTTTGTGTGTTTCCCTTTTCTTGTGCGCAATCGCCCAGTGCGCACTGCACTCTCTTTTCTAAAAAGAGGTTTTTTAGTTCTTGCATTCTATTGCCAATCATTCTAATTTGGGAAATGTATTTCCATTTGTAGAAAACAGCAAGCAACTTTTTGATCTTGTAATTGAATGAAGCTCTTTCTAAATGAACTTTTTCTTGGTTTCTAATAGCTTTGCTTTTTATTTTTAACGTACCTTTTCTAATAAACAAATGCAATTTCTATGGGGCTTTGGAAACAAGCGCACGGATAATAGCGCCTTTGCAGCAAAAGACTATATCAGCATCTGTGCGCTCTGCTTTGTGTAGTTTGTGATTGGCAGAAAAGCCATAGAAGGCTAGTTTCTATTCATATGGCTAGATTCTATGTATTCATATAGAATGCCATGATGAGCTATGAAAAAGCATTTGAGAGACTGGTATTTCTCCCTTCTGTGCGTAGGATTGGCAATTTTAGTAGACATGCAAAGAGAGAGCTCTTATATATACTTCTCCACTTTACAGTAATGCGTTCTTTTAGCAATGCTTTTCTCCATGGTGCAGTGTTTTTAAACCATGTGTGCGTGCCTTCTGAAGCAGCTATGCTCTTTTTTCATATATAGTAGCTTTGTGGGTATATAAAACCCTCAATACACATAATCTAGGCCTTTGTTTCTAGTATGCATATTTTTATAGCTTTTTGACTATGTATTTTCAAATTTGTGTTTTTGATAAAGATTTCTGTAGATATTTCTGGAGAAATCACTTCGATTTACGAAATATTGATATGTTTTTTAGATAAAGAAAGGGTAGAATGAAGTCTGTTTTCGTCTATTTTATTGTGTTATCTGCTGCTTTTTGGATGTTTGTGTTTTTCTTTATTGTTGATCGCCAATTGTTATGTTTCATGGCTTAAGTCTTTAAATTCTTATATTTTCATCCATTTTTTCCTCCATACACTATTTTATTGCATATCAGATCTCCATAAAGACCATATCAATATGATTTTTCGTGTCTATAAATAAGCAAGTGAGTTTAAAAAATGGGGATAGCACAGACTATCCTCAGCCACATTTTATTTTTATTATTGACGTGCCCAAAGGGAGTGCGACGAACTATTCTGGAGATAGTAGTCTAGAATGGAGAGTGTAGTTGTCCAGGAAGTTTTATTATTGTAATCCTGTGGATGTCTTCGGTGACTTTGACCGGGTGCAGGTTTGATAATTGTATTTTTGTGTTCGGACATGTGCCCCTTTCAGTATTGTTCTTCGATTTTATATTCAGTCTCTGATATATACGAGAAATCTTTCGGAAGTTTCATTTCTCATTGATGCACTTTGGTCACGGAATTAATGAAAGTGGTATTTTTACCACAATTATCTGCATAGTAAATTGGCATGCCACACTGGTGAAATTTCCCAGGCCTGGAAATAGCAGCCCAATACGGATAGCATCTGAGTTGAAGAATCTTTTTACTGCATGCAGGTAGGCTTGGTTACTGCACAAGCTCTGAGGCAGTCTTAAAGTTCTGGTTGTGGTTTGGTGTCTTTCTTCGTTCAGTCTTATTGTTCTTCTTCTGTAAAAGAGAATCTGTGTTTATTCTTGAGTCCCGTCATATGACTGAGATAATCTCTCTCGCAAAATACTTTTACTGTGGAGTTCCTTGCAATGGTAAGAAATTTCTGGAGAAATCGCAATTTACTACATAAATATATTATGTGAAGAGGCAGTTTCAATTGTTAATGTTTGTTATGCAGTAGAAAACATCTCAGCACTAAGAGTATGTATGGTATTGTCTTATAATGGGTAGGTATAAGATGAATGCTAGAGTATTCGAAATGTTTTTTGTTGTATATTCTATTCGTAAATAAAAGTCTCTGCTTAAACCATTATTTCTTTGTCCTATAGTTATTTTAATCCAACTACTAGAATTCTTCTCAGCCCAATGCACACTTATTAGCAACTAGTAAAGTGCATGCAAGTGCTATACACCTATGTAACCACATAGCTATTCGCAAACAGCGCTTGCTTGGCCATTGCTTACCAAAAGAAACATTTTATTCCCACTATTACTCCAAGGAAAATTAGCAGCACAGTAAAAGAGTTTAAGATAAAAAGCCATTCGAGGCTTGCGGGCAAGGAATATTAGTTGATCACACAAAGGGCGGACACAGTACAGCAAGACAGCAGGCAGATCGGGAGCGGCTGTTTATTAATAATAGCGTGTACCGGCCATGTACGGGCGCCATGTACTGCCTGCACACAGCACATCTTCGCTCGCTGCATACACATGTAGTGGTTAGCTGCTGCATATGCAGGGAGAGCGGCGTCTTGCGACTGGCCTGAGAACCCAGCGGCC